>NW_024580671.1:16043296-16305466 GCF_017639235.1 Corvus kubaryi | reverse complement strand
CTCCTCTCCTCTCCTCTCCTCTCCTCTCCTCTCCTCTCCTCTCCTCTTCTCTCTTCTGTGATTTTTCAGTGTCCTTTTGGTGGTATTCTAAGTCAATTTGAAGCACATGCTTCAGATACAGCACGTATTTACAAAACAAAACAGACCCATCCAGATTTGAAAATGTCAGGAATATGATTAATGTTCTGTGCTATGTGTAGTAATTGAGGATCTTAGTCTTTTAAAACAACTAACAGCTTAATCAAGAGAATCAACAGCAGAACAGCATAATGACTGTAAAATATTAATTAATTTTTCCACTGTTAACCCCCTGCATTTTCAGTCTGATCAACCTGACAACAATGTTCATAGATGAAAGCTAAATATATTTTTCCTATCTGTAAGTACTCATTTATGGTACCTCTTACCCAGTCTACATCTGTACTTATTCCTCTGCAAAAGTGTCATACAAATAAAATTTTAAAATAGGTGTTTCTTTCTAGCTGCAAAACCCACATTTGTATTTCATATTGAAATGTAACTAATGCATAATGCAGACTGTTTGTTTATACATATTGTAAATTAAGAATGAGATTCTTTTTGACCTTTATTATTTATTAAATTTATGAAAATATGTTCTATTTTTCCTACTGTAAAATTTGCTGCTTTTAATAATTAAAAAAAAAAGACAATATTTATAGTGTAATTTCATTCACTAAACAAACACGAAGTCTGAAGTTGGCAACATGATAGATTTCCAATTATGACCTTGTAACACAAAATCCTTTTATATTTAAGAATTCCCTGCAAATCTTGTGTGTGTAGTGTTCATATTCGCAAGCTCCTTCCTGAGGAGACTGAGTTCTTGTCTTGAAGTTACAGTGTTTAGGCTTTATTGTTCTGTCAGATTTGAGAATCAGATCTGAACTTTCGTGTTTAGTTGGGCGTATTTGCCTCTAAAGATTTTTCTCTCATGTCTTCTTACAGTGAAGAGTAAAAAGAATGGAGGTTTAGACCACTACTAGAAGTACTATTTATTCAGTGGCTCCCATGATCCCACTTATCTGGAGATTGATTTAATTTTGTCTTGACTATGGCAGTTGTATTATAATGCATATTTGGACATCCTGAAATAAGGAACCAGCAAAAAACATGGAATAAAAATCATGATAAAAATTGAACAATGAAACTAACGGATTGTTCCAAAAAGAAATCTTCTGCTTACACAATTTGATTTGAGGTAGATAAATATTTTTTTCTTTTTTTATAGCATCTGCTGGGTTTTAGTGGGAAGACACATAATTTTATTTAAATTATGAGTTAGATGAATCTGATTTAGCTCAATTGACAGCTTCTGTAATAGCAAAAATGTTTTTTGTGAGCAGCTGCTCATCACTGAAGTTTTAGAGTGGTTTAACTCTGCTTCAATGCCTTATTCTTGATTTGGGCACTGGTCTGTTACTAATTACTACATAAAAAATACTTCTCCCCAAGTACTCATCCTTGAATCCCAACTGCACTGCCCATTCAATGCTTACTTTCAAATTTGCTAATAGCCTTTATGTCCATAACCATCCTTTTTTAGGCAGGCAATTGATTGCAAAGATGGTCATGACAATCACGATTCTAGCCCACATCTTCAGCTTAACCAGAGTTAAGAATTGAGCTGTCTTTGGTAGAAACCAGTTTGGCCATTTACTTGCAATTGACTATTTTAGTGACAATTGGTGGAAAAGATTATTAAATCCTTTGGCCCCTTCTCTGCACTCTGTCAATATAATTTCCTCTCTTTTGAATGGCGGGTCAATATTTTATTTGTTGTTCTCTTGCTGCCAGCATATTTATAGGGGTTTGTGTTCATGTTAATCTTGTTCCTTTTTCATATTTGTACTCCATAATGTGTGTTGGCTTTCCTTATTTTTCACTGTGTGCTTTTGTGCTTGTCATACTTTATGCTTGTTGAAGATCTGTGAAATATCTGATTTAGGGCAATTCCTGCCTTTGTCTCCACTGGAAAAAAATTACTCTTTTAACCTATTTTTGCTCTTTCCATTGATTCATGCAAAATTGTTTGCCTTCTTGAAATCAGTTGTTTTGTTTTGTTTTTTATTTTTTCCCTTTTAAAGGAATATGAACTCTGTTAATTATTCATCAGTGTCACCCAAGTTGCCTTTCACCCACCCTGACATTCTCAACCAGCTAGTTCCTTGGGGTTAATATCCACTCCAGAGCAACCATTCCTCCATTTTTTCTTTCTAGCTCTTGTTCAACTGTAAATATATAATATATGTGCAATTATATAACCTTTAAAAAAATATATGGTGTTTTTTAAAACTCATCAGTGTTTTTGTAGACTTTGCTGGCCTTTATACCTTTTCCTGTATTTCTTTCCCAACATCTTTCCTTTTTAGTTAGGATGTGGTCTTTCCACAAAACGTTGTGCTTTGCTTGGTTTGGCTAGTTGCTGTCTGGCAAAAATATCCACAAACTTCATCCCACCATTTCTAATATTAATTTATTTTTTAAATGTTTATTATCAGGACTTGTTAAAATTGTTCTGTTGTGTACTGAGAGCTGGGCCATACATTTGTCTGTCAAGGATTCTCTTGATGAGGGATTTACTGCCATTGAACATTACAGCAGTTAAGTCTTAGTAGCAATGGTGGTAGCAACAGCTGTCAGGTGGTGCTGGATCATGAATCCTGTTTTATGAAATTCTGGGCAGTATAACTCATTTACAAACTGCCAGAAATGCTCTTTCAAGAATTTTGATAGTAGTGGAAAAGTTATCTTCTGTGGTATATATAGCATATTTTATAGAGGTCTTTCTAATACCTCTCAGGGGTATATTTTAGTGTCAAGATCAGTAGACAAATTGGTGAAAATTCTGATGTATGAAAATGAGATGCTTTCTCCTGTAATTTGAATGTGAAGGTTGTTGTCTGTAATCGCATCCAGTGACTGACATTGACACTGAGATACCACAACAGTGTTGTCTTTTGTGACAGATCATGTTTATTCTGTATTCCAGTAACATCTCTCAACTCTTAGGTGCTGTGAGAAAGACAGAATTTTTCATTCTTTTTGGCTCTACTGCCAAGGTCACTGATTTCTTTGGATATTGCTTCTTATTGGTCCACTGGGAGCCAGGGAAAAGTGAGTCAAGCGCTCATTTCACATGGGGCGCTAGACAGCCATCAGATGGCCTGGGAGAATCTCCATTACTCATTCCAGCAGCTGTTTCATACCTGCTCAAACATTTATAGATGGTCCCTGTACCGTTAGCTAGTGCTTGGTTTTCGAGCATGATAGAAACCATTTGGCTTATGCTGTTTTTTCCTGGCAATACTGTGAGTAATGAAAGTGGTGAGTTTTATTACCAACATCCCTCATGAGCCTTTAACCAACAACTCTGACATCTGAGTATGCAAGCAGTGGATCATTGCATAAAAGAGGAATGATCTGAGCCTGGTGCCAGGCTCTGACCTAAAGCTGAAGAGCGTAGTGTGGCATTATCTTTCCCTGGAGCTATATAGTCCTGCTCAAGAATTTACTCTGACATTTGTCCTGTCTCTATAGATTAAGCAGTTTGCTGTTTGCTGCAGTCTCACCATCAGAGAGTAATGTGCTTTGTTTTTTTTTTTTCTTTGCCTTCAACCTTTATTGCTATCTACTAATGTAGTAATAATTTATTTACAATATATATCCTCATGTGCTTTATATATCTCATAATATAAACACAATCAAAAATATACTTTAAATGATTGATGTTACAGTAAAAATAGAAAAATAAAGTGACTTTGGTCTCTAAAAGTAATGAAGTACCTGATATAGTACAGTGCAAGTCTTTAGTGGGATCATATGGCATGGTAAGCCTTGTAGTATCAAAGAAAACAATAAACCCCCTACAACTATTGTAGGTGTTCAAGTGTCAAAAATAAAGACACTTCAATTTGGTTTATTTCCTTGATAAACAATGTTTATATGGGTGCAAAAGCATAACTTCCAAATAGTAGTCTTACCTGTGAATTAAGGTATTTTCACAGTATGATTAACACTTCTATTTTAGAGTTGTAGTGCTCAAGTAGCTGGAGGCATTATAGTTTGAATATTGACATTTACTGTGTCAGTATTTTTTAAAGCCATATATTCATTGTACAGGGGCTCTGTCTCACATATCTTACTGAATCAAAAAAAAAAGGAAAGCTGGGCTAGACCGTGAAATTTTCAGTTGTGATATGGTATCTCTATAACATCATACCCTACTTTCTATTTTTAGCTGTTTCATTATCACTTCCTGAATATATTTTGCGTATAATTCTTTCCTGGTTAAACATATACAGCAGAAACAATCTTTAGATCCGTAGAGTATATATAGAATGGGGAAAAAAGGGAGACAAGTGTTTCTTTCTTTTGAGCAGGTTGCTATTTCAGTTGAACCCAAGAGTCTTCATGAAGGTCTTCATTATCTATCATAAGATTTTTTAAGTGTCCCACATGTTCTTTCTCAGGTCAAGAGAAAAATACATGAAAAGCTTTGATTTTTCTTCCTCCTTCCCCGCCTCAACCCAAAATTAGTTTTCACTGAGTCAGACTATTGTCACTGACATCCCATTTTAGACCATTCTTTGTCTTTCATGTTGGACATTCCTTTTACAGCCTTTGAATGCACAGCTTTTGCCACAGCAGTGTGTCATATAACAGGTGCAGTTCAAAACTGAAGAAAAAGAAATATTTCTAAATTGAGAAAAGGAAAGAATTATATTACTGATACATATAATTTTGCAATCTTTAAAAGGGAAAAAATACTGAGGAAAGTTTTCTAAGAGAATGAGATGCACGTGGGAAATTTGAGATAATTATTTAATGCTGTTTCGCCTTTTGGAAGAACTTCTTTTCAGTCAGTAGTTAGAGCACTATAGCTTCATTTTGAAATGCTCTCTTTCCATGTGGATTTTATGGTTAATTTCTTGCGTTGGTTTGTTTGTGTATTCTTAGAGGATAATTATTAAGCAGATTCAAAGGTGGTGACAGCTGCAATGCCTCTCTGCTGATTGCAACAGCTAGTTTGTGAAATTTGCAGACCAAATATGTCCTGAAAATATTGTGACAGTTTGCTTGCTGCAATATAACTTGCTGCTAGTATTCGTTATTCGGAACTGTATGCAAAATAGGGAGTGACTAGAAAACAACTATTATAACAGTAGAAATAGCACATGTATTAAAGCATGTTTTTTTTTTTTTGTTTACAAGATGTATTTCAAGAGTCATATTCAGAAATTTATTATCAAATGATATTCAACATTTTTTTCCTTTGTGAGTATTTGTCCAATCATGAATGAAAGACGACTGTAGGAGATTAGAGAGTGGCTGAACAGAATACTTTGTCACATATTTGCTATTTCACACTAGTAGCTATTTGCTATTTGTCACATGATTTGTCAAAGTTTTTAAATTCCTGATCTTTCAAATTTTTTTCACTTTAAATTTTCATTAGCTATTAAAGCAGATGTTTTTAAGCGTTCTATTGACTGAAGAGCTCTGTACTTTTCCTATTTGTTACACGTTTGCTATTTGAACTGACACCTAATCTTAATGTAATCTAAATAAGCATTCTCAATGCTTTCAAAAAAGATGATCCATTAAATTCATTTCATATTGGGACAAAAAAAAAGGCTGATAAAATCAGAAGCTGTGTTTGAAAGCCTTCTTGCAGTTCTGGTCTCTGAAATTACTATCTTGTATTTAGGGTTGTGTCATTTAGTAGTAGTGCAAGTACTTACCAATCCTTTTTATCTGACTAGGTATTTAAAGTTAGGGGAAGGAAAAAGAGCATAGACGTTCTGTTCTTTGCTGTTTCTTTTGAATTTGCTTCTTGTACTTGGTCAGTGAAAGAAGAATGCCTATGACCTTAGTCTTGCTGTAGTAATACAGCTCTGTAAAAGAAGTGCAAAATTGCCCTCTTTGTCTGGGAGTCCCTGTTGGACACTTTTCTTACACTACCTTTTTGTGATTGAAAGTTTGTCTCTGTGGGACAACCTGTATGAAACTTTCCTTGAAAAGTCTGAGACTCAAGTGGTCTAATTAAAACCAGGATTTATTAACAGCACAGAAGCTGCTCAAGATTAGAAGAAATGTTTTGCATAGCATATCTAGCCTGACACTCTGCAAAGCTCATCTAGATAGGTCTCCCTAGAGTTTAGTTACAATGAATAAAAATACTTTGCATTTATAGAAAAATCTTTTTTTGTTTTTCTTCTCGGACTTTTTTTTTTTAGGCAGCTTAGTTGCAGAAATCTTTCCTTTCAAGGGACTCAGCCTTTCTTTTTCTTCCTTATATTCTGCTTGGTTGCATTTGTAACCTTGACTGTTGTTATTAATTTTCAAATTGTTGTATCAAGTCACCATTAATGTATTTATGCCTTCCAAAGAGAGGTCACCCTCTTCCTGATGACAGAATTCCGGATCCTTTAAAGACTCTTGTTCAAAGTAATTGAACAACAGCTATGAGCTGGCATCTGGTCATGTCTGAAGTCAGGGTTGTCTGCAAAGCCCATGTATGTCTCTGACAACTGAGTGGTCTTGATCAGCAAGTGAGAGAATGATGTAGCAGGGACAGCTGTGGCTCAAACCCTTGTTGCTAAATGACAATATTTTTGATCACATTATTCAATATTGCCAATAGGACTACTTTCCTTTGACAGCAGGAGGTCGCTGAAAATAAGAATGTCCATAAGAATTATTGCTATTTTATGCATTCCAAAAGTGGGTTAAAGGAATCCAGACATGGCAAGATGTCACAAGACCCTTAATTTTTGTTGGTTTCTTTTTTTTTTTTTTTCTATTATCCTATTTCTACCTCACTCACTTCAGGAAGACTATGGAGTGATGCTGTTTCACTAAAAGCCATGGTACAGTTACCAGCTTTATGAAACTGGAGAACAGGATATGGATTTTTTTTCTCCAAATTCACTCACTTTGAAAATATTTTGGAAATATTTTTCTTCCTGGCTTTGTGGGGAAATGTTCAATCTGATTGTTCATAGAACATACGCCCAAAATGCTTTTTCCTTGTCTCAGGGCTATTTCTTATAGGAAAGACATATTATTTCTTAAACCACAAATCTCAGAACTTACTAGACAAAACAAAACCCACAATTTTTATCTTGAAAAATTAGTCCAATTTTAATAAAATTAAAAGAAAATAGGCAAACAGTAAATGTAATGTAAAAAAAAAAGTAAAAATGTAAAAATGTAATGGCAGCATTAGTGTTTTATTTCTGACTGAGATGAGTATCTTTGAGTCATTTTTCATATGTAAAGCAAGATATCATATCTTAGCCCTTTCTCACATAGCACTGTTAAATATATTTAGCATTTACGTATAGTACATGTTAGCTCAGTAGGTCATAATTGGTGAGTTCATCTTAATGGCATGGAGTAAATCCATAGAACAGTGTGGATTCCACATACTGCTGGATCTGCCCTGACTCTGTGCACTGTACTTCTTGTGCTGGGGTCAACAGGAACCAAGGCAGGAGCAGGACCTGTCAAGACAAAGCAAAGAAGCTGATCCTGGTGAGGTTCAGATTGTTGCCATCTTTCTCAAGAGAATAGACAAAAAGTTAGGGACCTCTGTCTTAACTTGTAGGTATCCAACTGACTGAGCCCTGGGCTATAATTAAATACTCCTAGGCAGAAGGACAGATGCCGTGTGTTCAAACTGTCTTCTCAGTATTTTCTCTATAGAAGAATGACTGTCTCACATTAGAACTGAATTTTTCAAAAAACAGTTGAATCAAAAGTCAGGTGTTCATGATATTGGAGCTGTGATTGTTGTAGGAGTTATTTTTTTAAAAATCCAGGGTTCTTTCTCTTCCAATAAGGACTTTTTAATGACTTTCTAAGTATATATCTTTTGTTTCTTAGATGTATGGCTGTGGTAATCACTTTACTGAGCACTGAGTTCCACCTAAGCCTTGTTTTACTGAACTTCTAATTTTGTGTCTTAAGGTACATTTTCTTTTGAAATTTCCTGGCTATTTTTATACAAATAAGTAACCTTTTTGTAATTTTTTTTTTTTTTTATCCACTCATAATGGCATGTAGGGGCAAACAGTTTGATAGACCTGTCAACACTGCTTTATTATACAATTATATATTAGGAAAGAAACTTTGAGGATTAAATACAGCTATTTTTTAATAGCATACAGTGTTAGACATGGTGCAACAACTGTACAAGGAGCAGAAAATAATAAGTACAAGGGAAAAGAAAAGGATTTAAATTGTTTTCTTCAAATAGGCATAGGAAGAGGAAAGAAAGATAATTGGGATTTATTTGAGATGAGAGACCAAGAACAGGGTAGTGTACATCAGACAGATAAGTAACTTTGGAATGTAATATTTTTGTATTTAATTCTTAAAGACATATCTTCCACCACAGAACTAATTCAGAGCTTTTCAGAGTCAGTGGACAGTTTCATCCACTTTGATGGAGTTAAACCAAACCTAAGTAGAGGGTATCTGTGCTGCTACACATACAGGGAATGTTAAATCCAGAGGACATCTATATTGAATGGGAAGAAATGCCTATTTAAGGCTCTTCCTGAAAAAGAAGTGACACTGATCTAGATTACGTTGCTATTTAAATCAATTTAATTAGATTGGTACAAGTTTATCCATGTATACATTTGAATCTATTTCAACTGATCTAGAGGAAATAAGTTTACAGTGTGGTCAGTTGCCTATTTTATGTCATTTATGTATAGATACCACAATGTGATTTTGTTTGTACAGTGAGGAAGCGATGGACAAATCTTTTGGGTGTAGAAGGCCTGAAAAATAATTTTTGGAGGGTACATTCAAGTTGCCTTATTGGTCATGTCTAAAAACTCTTGCTTAGAAGTGTTACTGGATTTGGTGCTTTTCAGTCTCCTAAGAGGAGGGAGTACCGGACTGAGGAAGGAACCCTGAGAGCAGTCTGCAAAAATCAGCAGCAAGGAAGAGGTTGAGGTGGAGGGTGGGGAGAGCAAGTCTTATGAGGAGCGGCTGAGGGAACTGGGATTGTTTAACCTGGAGTAAAGGAGGCTCAGGGGAGACCTGATTGCTCTCTACAACTACCTGAAAGGAGGCTGCAGTGAGGTGGGGGTCAGTCTCTTCTCCCAGGTACCAAGTGACAGGACAAGAGGAAATAGTCTCAAGTTGCATCAGGGAGGTTTAGATTAGATATTGGGAAAAATTTCTTCATGGAGAAGATTGTCAAGCACTGGAACAGGCTGTTTACAGAAGTGATGGAGCCACCATCCCTGGAAGTCTTCAAAAACCATGTGGATAGGGCACTTGAGGACATGGTTTAATGGTGAAAATGGTGGTGATACTACCTTGATGGTAGGACTTGATGATCTTAGAAGTCTTTTCCAACCTTAACAATTATATGATTCTATGTATATGCTATAACAGGGTGGAAATAGCATGTAATTGCTAATAGTGCTAATAATTACTTTCATTTTGAAAGGTGGGAAAGTTGAATTTCTCACAGAATATTGAGAGTATTCTTTGACAAAAAAGCGTGGGAGAGAATGGGAAAGTTTTTGAGGAATGATTGCCTGAAGGTTAAATGGAAGGATGATACCTAGTGCCGGTGTATGTAGATTAATGTGTGTTTAGGTTAACCTATTACGAGCTTGTAACTTTGATGTTGCATGTTGTCTTTACATCCTGTTAAGACACAATACAGTGTCCTGCAGAGGGTAATTCAGAACTTTGAAGCTAGATGTTGAAGAATCTAGCAGTGAGATAGTATCCCTGAATGTCTAGATGTCATGTATCAAAAAGTGATACAAAGTGTCTCATTTGGTGTTCATTGTCATTCATGCAGTTTTCATGAACTCTTACATATTTTAGTGAATGTTCATGTAGTGTGGTCAGTGGAGAAGTGTGAAGTATTCATGAATATACATGCATATTTAATAACTACTCCCAAGAGTATCTTCCTCTTCTGGCAATTTGTATATTCCAGCTCCTGTACTTGTGAAACAAATTGTGTAAGATTTGGCAGCCAGAGAGACTTGCACAGAAGACAGTTCTGGAGGCTGGATAAGATGCTTCATGTTTGCAACGCACAAACATGCACGCTCCACTCTGAATAATGCACAGCCAAAATTTCATTAGACTCTTGTCCATGGGAAGTTTTTCTATTCTGTCATCAATCGGGTAATTACCTTCTGTTCTTTTTCCCACAGAAGACTTCTTTGCTAGATCCTGTGGAGTAACTGTTTTGTGCCAAACACCTGTACAGTCTGGCCCTACAGCTAGTTAATCTGTCCAAAAAGATCTCTTTTAGGTCAAGAAGTGATTTTCTCATGGTATAAAGTCAATCTGTTGCCCTGAAATTGTCACTATTTTTTATTTAATAAGAAAGTAATGCCATGAAGAAGAGTAGAAAATGCTCTTTGACACCATTTTTCAAATTCAGATACTTTTGTTCTATAAAATAAATTAAAGCTGCTTTTGAGCGTGGGCTGATGAAGAGAATGCAAAGATAATTTTGTGCATTTCAGTTTTCTCACATTTTAGCTTACCCTTTCCAGAAGAAATTAAATAAAAAATGAGTTTATATACGCATTATTGTGGTATTATTGTTATAAGGATCTATCAAAATCACTTGTTTCAAAGACATGTCATTATAGCAGCAGTTCACATGCAACTATTTGCCAAAACAAACTTGAAAACATTATTCTGACTAGGAAAATTCTGTTCATTATAGCAGGAGTTGGAGGCATTTTCTGTAATTACTTCTCCTTCAATGATTTTTAGGTTCCGAAAGGAGACTTGCAATGCTTGATAAACCTTAAAGAGAAATGCCAGCATAGTTTCAAATGGTACCTTGAAGAAAAAGCTGCTAGAACATGTCTTAGGAACATAGATCAGAAATCTTTTGTTTTCTTTCAGTTTTGCTTAAGATGGCTAGAAAATGGACAAAAAAACATTACAGAATTCTATTGATTGTATTAAATGTTTGGAACGTTTAAGCTTGAATATATATTTTCAAATATCAGAAGCAGGATTCCACATTAAATGCTTGATATTAAATGATTTTGGTTTTCTCTGTCATCTGTTCATGACAGAGACAGAGAGAAATGGAACTAATATTTTTCATTTTGTATGATGTGCTCATTTACTAGGACAAATCCTCTTTTCTCTATAGAAGCACATATGGCAGAAGGAAGCAAAATAAATCTGGTTCCTCTTTGTAGAACGGAACAGGATGTGGAAAGCTTATGGTAGAGTGTAAGAGGACTGAGCCTTTCACATTAGGGACATATGCTTGAAGGGGATCCATCTGTACTCTGTGCAGACGTGTTTTCAGGGCTCTGTGACTGCACTGGGCAGGAGCCAAGGCTGCTGCTGCTGTCAGGGGCTCCAGCCTCCTCCCAGCGGGGGCTTGGAGTGAGTGAGGCTTTTGCACCCTCCTGAGGGCTCCTTTGTCAGGCCAACCTTCTTCAAATTGATGTTTAGTTGACTCTGTATTTTCAGAAAATGATTTTTTAAAATTTTTTCCTCAGATATTTGCTGTGAAAAAAATCAAAATATCCATTCTTGAGATGAGATCAAATGCCTCCCAGGAATATGTTTTCATGGGTGAATTTTGAACCTCTTCATAGTAGAGATTTTAATGGAAACTCAGAACAGAAGTGTTAGTTTAGTGTGCAGTTGTAATATGTTTTCTGAGCAGAATAGCATGCACAGTGCAGAGCTTTAAACTTAAGTGACAGCTGAATAGGAAAACAGGAACATTTCTTACTCTTGAACTTCTCTATCCTTAAGCCTGTACTTAGCATGAGATTATTAACACTTTACTTTAATGGAGAATTGTTGGACTCCAGGTGAATAGAAAAGTGATTCAAATTCAAAAATACGAAACTGCATAAAATAGCTACCATTCACTGACTGTAATTGTCTTTGGTCAAGGGTCTTTTGAGGTAGTTTGAATCAAATTCAAAGCACACAGTTGCTGACTAAATATAATCTTTTCGTTACAGGGAGAAGGAGGTTTATGTTTCTTGTTACTAGGTCATCTTGCTTTTATTTAATTTCCTTTCATTTTTCTTGCCCGTGTTGTCATTGTCAGACCTAGGCAATTGCTGTAGCAGAGCAGTTATAATAACACAGGAAAAGAAATTCAATCATATTTTTATGTAAACTGCAGAACTGACACGGTTTATTTTGACTAGCTGCTTCCCTGCTGCTTTCCAGGTATTGATAATATACTTCCGTGTATTATCAGATCTGCCACAGCTGAGGTCAGTATGGATTAAACTTCACTACAGTATAGTAATAGTATGAGATTGCTCTTTCAGTGCACTGAAATAAATGTTTTCATTACTTCCTTAAAATAAATGCATTCGGTGCCTTGAAGGTAAGCAAACCCATAAAACTATCTTTAGAAGTCTTCACCGCATGTAAATATTTTCTTCTTCCTAGTGAAATATTTTTACCCTTTTATTTGCCACAGTTTCTGTCCTATGCTACTCTTAATGCCAATAAACACAATTTTTCTCAGGGCCAAAATCATCTTTCAACATCAATTTCTTGCTGTAGACTCAACAGCTCACTATTTGTGTTGCCACAATCTGTTCTACTTTCCACGTGCTGTGCTGCTAGTCCAGTCTTGTTCTCAGAGTAGAGTCATGGGGACTATCTCCAACTGTGGAACATAGACAGACACACTCCAGCCACATCCCCATTCTATTTTAATCCTAACTGCCCTGGAAGGGAAACCTGACTGCCTGTGCCAGAGAGGAAGTCTTCATGTCACCAACTGTAGACGGTCAGGAGAGCAGAACTTCAGGACCATTGCAGAGGCCACTTCTTCTGTTCTAGATGTGGTGGTCAGGATGTGTCAGTCTTAATCAGAATATGAGAAGGCATAATGAGCATACCAAATATGTGTCTGTGTCTGATAATAAACCAGTTAATAATAAACTCTCCAGATACTGACTAGAAATAGGATACATATGGATCTACATCTGCAGTGTAGGCCGAGAAGATTGTTTTCCTGCCTGATCTTAGGAAAAAAGAAAGCAGATTATTATGCTCAAAGATGCTCACAGTTCCTTCTTCCAGTATTGTCTGGAATTCTGTATTGTAGTAGGCATAGCTACTCTGCTTGAGGCAGAAAGCATTTTTCCCAGTGGTTTCTTTAAATAAAAAACATCCTGTCCTTTTGCTGGCACAAAAAAAATTTGGTTTTGCAGTATCCACAAGAAATGTGTGTGTCGGTGTTGGTGTGGTGGTGTTGTTAATCATTGTTCATTTTCCTTTTGTGTACTGCACAATCAAGTCATCCTAGTTGGAGATTATAAGCCCTTCAAGCAGGTAAAAGCTTTTGTTTTCTGTGTTGAATGGTTTATACAGTGTTGGCAAATATTGCAAATAAGGACTAACTGTACATTATACAATGCAAATGGATTTTTGGGGTAATTTAATTTTACGTAGGCAATACAGGAGTGGCTAACTGGGTGTAAGTCATTCAATTCTAGAAAATATATGAAAGGTGAGTCAGAGTAAAAAGTGTGAAGTTATTTTCTCTTTAGAATAATACCAAAGAATTAAAAAAATATATATAGTTTAAAGATAACAAAGTGATAAACCAGAGAAGTGATGGAAACTAAATCTTAATAATTTATTTTCAAGTTTTTTGGTGAATAATGTTTTGTCTATTTTAGTCCTATGAAGTCTTTAATATGTCTTGGGAACCCTGCAATTAAATTTGAGCAAAACATTCAGTCTGACTGACTAAATGACTCTTATTATTATTAGGATTTTAAAACTTAACTCTTGTTCATAATGTTGATGAGAGGAAAAATGCCCACCAGTTTTGGCCTTGTGAAATTTGAAAGTAGTTGTAGTTTCTTGTTTGGCTCAAAACTTCCATAAGCTGGTCTTCATGAATCATCAGCTTTTTAGTCTGTTTGCATGACTGCAGAAAATTCCTGATTTTTCTTTTTAATTTTTTTCTTGTCTCCTTTTTCCCTTTTCCTTTTCCCTTCCTATTTCCTTTTCCCTTTTCCCTTTTTCCTTTTCCCTTTCCCTTTTTCCTTTCCCTTTTCCCTTTTCCCTTTTCCCTTTTCCCTTTTCCCTTTCCCTTTCCCTTTCCCTTTTCCCTTTCCCTTTTCCTTTTCCCTTTTCCTTTCTCTTTTCCTTTTCCCTTTTTGCTTTCCCTTTCTCTTTTCCCTTTCCCTTTCCCTCTCCCTTTCCCTTTCCTAGTCATGTGAGACTCACAAAGCATCTTTAAGCTTATTTTCTTTTACATGCAAACTACTTAGTTTAGCCTTAAATGTAATAGGCGCTTTACATGAGCCTGAGAAGTTCTATTTTCCTATACAAGTTTGCCATCTCAGAAGGAATTCACACAGAAACTAAAATGCAACTGTCTTTATATCTGCATCTATGTATTTGTATTTATTAAATTAATGTAATGTGTACATATATGTCTATATGTAATGTAATATAGCACACACACATTTGATGAACATTTTTAGGAATAGTGGGGTATATCTTTCAGGTCACTCTGTGATTTTGCACAGTGCAGCCTAAAGTTGCCCAAACGGAAAAGCTCAGATTCACCTGGGTCAGGGATCTTTTCCAGAGAGACAAGACCAGTATCATTACTCCCTTTCCCTTAGCAAAGGGCTGTTAAGAGCTGACTAGAGAGTACCAACATGCTGCTTTTATTGCTAATCTAAAGGCCCACTTAAAAATCCCTGTAGGTTATAAAAGCAGTCATGTTGATCTCTTGGAGAGCTAGTTGAATCCATGACTTCCTGAATGCTTAGAGAAAAGGAGAATGTTACAGAGAGCCATTGATTTAGGTATAGTTAGATATCGAGTCTATCATGTCAAATATAATTTCCTGCAAGTCATCTACAAGATCTGTTTATAAATAGAGGAATCATTCTGGAAACCACTCAAATGCTGTCACCACTGGAATATGTTATCTCAATACTTCAAGCTACTAAAATTATTGTAGTGCTATAATGGTGCAGTGGGGTAAGATCATGCTTTATCCTTATTTCCCAAAGCTTTGGGAAGAGTAGTTAACATACAGATGTGTCAAGTTCTTTATTGCCCTTTCTTTAAAATCTAGTAAAAATAAAATAAATTTCAATGAGGTTATTTTGTTTTTATCTTACATAGACATTCACTTAGAAATACATAAAGAGTTATCCCAAGAAAAGCACTTAGTATTTCTCATTGGTATGTGAATATAATTAATAGAACTAAGCGAGTGGAAAAAATTGACATTTCAATAACTGTCCAATGGACCCTGGATTTACAGGTTTTTTGCAGCAATGTTGATCAAACTTGGATCTGACAAGCATAAAAAGAAGTTGCCTGTAAGTGGGAATGATTATTATTTTATATTTGGATGTGAAGTAGTCTTGTCATAATTGCAGTCACTTAGAATTGTAGAAGTATAGAATATTCTGAGTTGGAAGGGATGCATGAGTATCATTGAATCCAGCTCCTGGCTCTGCACAGGACACCCCAAACATCACACCATGGTGCCTGAGATCCTTGCCCAAACGCTTCTTGAACTCTGTCAGGCTTGGTCCTGTGACCACTTCCCTGAGGAGCCTGTTCCAGTGCCCAAACCACCCTCTGGGTGAAAATCATTTTCCTAATGTCCAACTTAAGCCTCTCCTGACACAACTTCAGGCTGTTCTCTCGGGTCCTGTCACTGGTCACCAGAGAGCAGAGATTGGTATCTGCCCCTCCTCTTCCCCTCATGAAGAAGCTGTAACTGCAATGAGGTCTCCCCTCAGTCTCCTCTTTTCCAGGCTGAGCAGACTAAGCGCCTTCAGCTTCTCCTCATACAACTTGCCCTCAAGGCCCTTCACCATCTTTGTAGCCTTCCTTTGGACACTCTCTGATAGCTTAATGTCTTATATTGTGGCTCCCAAAACTGCAAACAGCATTCAAGGTGGGGCCATGCCAGAGCAAAGTGCAGTGGGACAGTCAAAAATACTTTTCTATGTTGAGGTTGGCTATGCTTTCAGTCTGTTGTATTGATCTAGTTGAAAGGTACAACTCACATTTTGCCCTTTAACTATCTATCCATGCTTTTTTTCATAATTTTTGTGTGTATGTAAATGTAATATTTATAAAGGAATACTGATGTCACTGGAGGCTGTATTTATTTATTCGCAGCATCACCAATGTTAGATTGTGTGTATGTTTGCCTTGATCAGTTGGGTCCATCCTTGAGGGTGATTTAATTTTTGCAAGTGCTTTATTAGTAGCCTCTCTCGTAGAGGAAAGAGCCCAAATACCACTTTGTTACTTGACCTTGTAGAGGTCATTCATGCCAACTTTATTCCCATGTGCTATCAGTGGGCATCTTTCAGTTAGTAACAACTTGCCAAAGTGAACATAATAGTAGAGGTTGTGTTCATGTGTCATCCCACTGTCATTGTGGGATTTAAGCTTTTGTAACCCTTGTGTGGTGCTGGGCAAGGAATAAAATTGTTGTCAGTCTTGCATGTCACATTAATTTGTGATAGACTGAATTAAAATAGCTGACCCATGGTAGCACATGTATGACTCCATACAATATATGCTACATTTTCCTACTCCTGGAAATAAAATTATATTAATCAGGGTATACACTGCAGAAAAAAACCAGGGATGTAATAAAGAGGTAGCTGGAGTAGGGTTGAAGATGGTAAAAAATATTCATGCTGACAAGTGTGGGCATGTCAATAGGTGATGTTGATTAGAATAAACAATCTGCACTGTGAGATTGATGTCTGCCTGTATTACATTTGTATAATTCATGTCCATTTCTTTCAGATTGAAAACTGAAATGGCATATGATGAAATATGGACATTTCAACATTAATATTGAACAGTAGCATCTTCAATATCCAGTCAAATCACACTGAAGATAGTATCAGTAAAAGAAAACTGTTTACATCAATGTCATTTTAGAAATTACTCTGCTAGGCTCCTAAAAAACATTTTAGACAATGTTACTGGTTTCCTTTAGAAGAGTCATAATCATAAATGCTTACTTGTCAAGAAATAAGCAGGAATCATGACTTCGCTTGTTAAAATCCAAACAGATGCCCTCACTGATTTAAAAATGGCTGATTGGGAGAAGAAATGTTTGCTAATGGAAGTAGTGGGATAACAATCTGTTTTCACAATATACATGACTATACACTATTTTTTTTTTTTCCTGAAAGTCTAATTTCAAAGTTAGGACCAGAAAAGCACCCCTGTTGTCACACACCATGTTATTTTTTCTTCAACTGATTTTAACTAAAATTAAAAAAAAAAAAAAGGCAAAAGAAATGAGAAGTTTAGTGAAAATTATATGAAAATGATTATTATATTGCTGTTTTCTTGTTTGCTTAAAAGCACAGGACAGAGTAGTGCTGAAGTTGCAGGACTGTGTTCATCTGTACAGTGTTTATACTACTGGTGAGTGCTCATTCTCAGCAGAGATTGATTTCAGTGGGCAGACAAGTATAACTGCTCATCAATGTTGGTAAAGGTTTTGCAGTTTGCCAATGTGATTCGATTACAGGAAGATACTACAGCTACCTCTGTGACTGCAGTGTGTAAGTTACCGTATCGCAAATCAGCGGTGCCTAAAAATATATGGGAAGTGTACAGTGGTGACTCAGGAGTGACAGTTGTATCTAGTTCATTATTTGTGTGTTTGCTACATGAGATGCCAGCTGTATAAAGCTTGCTTCCACTTCTTAAAATGGAGAATATTTCAGCTGATTTTCTCTTATCTGAGAATCCAGCAGATGAACTACTATTTGATGAAATAACTGGATATTCTTCCTTAAGTTCCTGTCTGAATAGAGCATTTAGAGAAGCTGAAACTGTGCTCATCAAATAACAGTATGCATTTCCGAGGAAGTGACTAGAATGAACACAATTTGGTACTATGACATAGTGTGTTGATCAGTAACGTTCTGGCATTTATTGGGCAATAGTACAAAATTTGCTCCCCACACATGTAGGAAAAGGAGGCTAAACAGATCCTTTGCTTTCACAAAAATCTGTCTCTGGCTATGTCCAGGATCAACATCATATACTCCAAAAAAATTCTCAAGTTTTATCCTGCAATAGGTTAGTCTTTTTTTTTGTCTTGTATTTGAGGACTCTTCTTTGGAAATGGATGCAACATTCATCTAATCCCAGGCTAAGTATCTTTTTCTGTAATTTCTAACATTTTCTATCCTCACAGTACTTAAATAAAGCAATGAACACTTCTTTCCACTTTTTGCTTCAATTTCTGCCCCCTAGTGTATATGTCATATAGTCTTCTGTTTTTGCTTTGTCAGACAAACCAAATTCCATTAGTTGCTTTTTGTGAAGTGAGTGTGACTTTCAGTCTTACTATTACCTTTCCTTGTTATGTGTTTTGAATTGCCTCAGAATGGACAGCTGGATGTGTATGTGGTATCAAAGTGGTACTTTCTGTTCTTTACTGCAAGTAGGTTATGCAGGTGTCTTTCACAGCTGCATCATGGTGATGACTTCTAGTCGCCTTGACAGACAATTATGCCACATTTTTTTCTGCTGCTTTTTGTTCTTTTGGGATGTATATTCATCTTGCATAGGTGTGAAAAGAATTTAATTTTTTTGCCATGTTTTTTAGGACAAGACTGCAAACATATGTGGTTTATAAACTGTAATAAAAAAGCCTGGTGCATCTTTAAGTGCAAACAAACTGGTGATTACTGATGAGGTTTTAAACACAAAATTTTTAATAACCTTCATCATATTTTTAAGTACATCTATTTTAGCAATGTGGGCTTTTAACAGTAGTAATTTTTCTATTGAAAAACCCTTAAGGGCACATGTGTACCTTTTTTTCTCCATTGAAAGAGACTGTTGTGACAGGCTCTTGTTTCTATATGAAATATTTTATGCTGTACTGAATCTAGCCTTCCTCAAAAAGTACATGTAGTTCTCCTTGCCACTCACATCTGCAGAAAATGTCTTGAATGCTCATCTAGAGAAGCTAGAACCATGACAATATGGTGAAATCTATAACTGACCAGTTAGAGGTAAATTGCCAGTCAGCCTATGGCTAGGTTGGCTTAATAAAAGGGCATGATGATATAGAGATTTTATTTCTTAATTTCCTACACAAATAAAAGAGTATTTTTTAAATTGAATATTGCCTTAAAGCAGTGACACAGTACACAATTGTAGTCCAGAACTTATTTTTAATATCTCTTCAGTGCCTGTAGCATTGCACACAAATGACAAAATTTTCAGTTTGCACTGAGAGTGCTATATGTATGCAGAACAGATTTTCCAGAAGTTATTTCTGAGGTTAGCCTGACTTTGACTGAACAATGCTATCTACCTTCAAATGTTCAGTTGGACCCTGTTAGAGTCAGCTGCAACCAGAACACAAAGATGTCGCACATGGACTGAAATCCATGACTCATCTTAGAATTGGTTAGCTCAGTAACTTCCTGCTTTTTAAAAATGTGAAAGCCTTTTACAATTTTCTGATGAAGTGCAGATGCTGAAATAGTGCTCCCAGTCTATTGAAAATAATCTTGCATTTCACTGTCCCCTTGCACAGGCTCCTTAAAGAAACCCACAGCACTAACTCCTCTCCCTCTCAGTTCCCACACCACTATTGCTGCCCCAATTGAGCCCCAAGGTTTCATAAATTACTTGCATGTGCCCTCTATATCTTTAAAAGTTTTCATCTTCTATTGTTCATATCTGAGGTCTCTGTGTTAGAGAGAGTGGCTGTAGGAAGGACTCCATCCAGGATTCCAGAAGTTTCTCTTCCTGGCATACCAGTTGTTTTTAGGGAGGGAAAATCGACTTCCAGGGAATTCAAACTGAGTCAGCATGCAGCCACCAGGATCACGAAACCCAGAAAGTTTTCCCCTGCTGTCCAGCCATACCCCTTAAATATTACATATATGCTAACCTGATAGTTCTTGTATCTATTTTGAGGACCTATAAAATGTAGAGCAGTAGTCTGCTTGCTGCAATATAGCAGGGACAGCACTGACATGATCTAAGTGAAAAAGCAGGACAATAATTTTTGGAGCAACATTCTGAGTGGGTATGAGTGGAACAAGATTGCATTTGCTAAGGGCAGAGAAACTGATGCTGCAGCAAATGAGACATGTGATGCTGAGTGTGCAGTTGGGATTTTTAAATGTGTGAATTTCCAGAGATAACAGAAGTAGAGAACAGAATATCTTAAAAAGAGAAGTTTTTCTGAAGATGATACCCAAAATTTATCCCCCTTGAGGGTGAAGTAGGAAATAGGCAAGAGTATGATCTTGTATTGAAGCAAGCAAGCAGGGTGCGGCAGCATATGTGGAGAAGCAGTGGTATTTTGAGAAGATCAAGTCTGTTGAAAGTTTTTGGGGAAGTGGTGGATGTGGAGAAGAGCTGAAGTGGATAAGCAAGGAAATGAAAAATATATCATTTAGGAGGTTAGGAAGAAGGTGATTCAATTAACATAGAAATTAAAGCTAAGACAGGAGAAGAAGAGTATATAGAAACAAGAACTGAAAAGGGAGCTGATAGTGAGCAGTTGAACATAAGTACATGGACATAAATACATGGAAGAGACAGAGGAAAAGAAAGGAGGTCACTGCTCTGCTGTTCCAGAAGAAGAGATAATGGATACAAGAAGTGATGAGGAGGAGAAGATCAACATATCTTCCTCACCATCTGTTCTGACAGTGGAAAGGCAAGTAAAGAAGTTATATCTCACTGGAAGATCTGTGTCTTTAGAATTGACAAGAATTTGGAAAAAATTAAGTATGTAAAGGCTCTGGATAGCTGTCATGTGACACAACTGCAGCAGAGGTGTTATTTAGAGGTATTATGGTATCAGGAATAAGTTGGCTGCAGAAAGGCTTGTTTAGAGGAGATATTACTGGAGCTTGAAGGAGAATGAGAGATCTAGATGTGTTCTGAAGGAAGATTAAGAGAATGGATCACTGTGGTGGTGGGAAAGTGGTGGAAACTGTGGACATGTGAGTGTACTTTAGGGATATGGGGGGTCAGTGGGTAGAAAGGAGAATACAAAGTGAATCTCAGTAAAGGCATGTGATTTGTGCTTTTGCTGAGTGGTTGTATTTTCTGTTTAGCGAGAAACTTGTATATGGTTTGAAGTTTCCAGAAAACAGTGGCATTCCATCACATTTTCATACATGATTAAATAGTAGTGTAAGATATAAAACAATATGTAAAATGAGCGCTATGCATTGATTTGTTTTAATTATGTCAGCCTTTTCTACTGCCCTATAAAAACTTAAAATATAATATATGCTACCTTTATTTTGTGCCCTGGAATAGGTTTTTTGCTAAAACTAGAAGATATTACTTCAAACGAGTTTGGGCACATTGATTAAGAAGTCAGTTCAGTTTTCCAAAACTGAAAATAAAATATATTGTTTACTTCATTTTAAGCCAACCTAATTACAGTATTCCTGGCTGTAGAGTTGCATTATTACCTTAGGTCAGTATTAATGTGTTCATCTTTTGCATTCATTCATTCATTCATGTTACCTTTGCAAAATCCTGCAAGAACAAGATGTTTAACGTATTTGTATGTCAAAATATTTATGAATGCCACCACCTTTCAATTTTCATCCTTTGAAAAAATGCATACCTGAAAGATATGTAGCGATCAGGGTATGGTGGAAAATAAGATGGAAGATCCTCCTCCACGTGTTAGCAGCACGAGCAGAATATTTTATTTCTGATCAACAGAAAAATATGTGTTTAATTAGAATGTGGGATTTCTGTTGTACTATATAAACAAATGTGGGGGGTTTGTGTGTTGTAGGTTAGTGTAATCTAACTTCTGGCCCTCCGCTGAGAGAGATTCCAAGGGGCACTGAGACTATCGCCTAGCCTGGCACATGACATGGAAAAGCTGGTTATCTGTATCCACAAAAGATACCTCTTCATTCACATAAGAAGTCGGAAAGAAGAGTTAGACAAAAGGATTTTAGATACTGGAATAAAATGGAGTTTCTATGTAAATAGACTGAGGAATCAGTAACACATGAAGCCAAACTGATTGAAGCCAAATTAAATGTGGCCAACTCCATTTCCTTGATGAACCATCAGAGAACTTAATAAAAATATATTTAAACCTGTAATCATCTCTAAATGACAGTCAAAGTTATACTTTGAAAATGTTAAAACCAGAAAATTGTTATAAATAGATATATTTAGTACATTTTGACTCCTCTTATGAAGGCTACATCTGGAATAGCACTACTAGAATCACTTTGTAAACTGTATGATCTCCACTTCTAAGTGCCCAGTAATTTTACGGTTCTGTTATAGGAAATATGTAGTATTAGATGAATGTATCAGAACTGGAATAGGTAAATGCTGCTTGTGAACTGATGTGCTTACTAATTGTGATGAGCAGTTCAGGTAATAAATGACATTGTAATAACTAATATGGTACTAATGGTGAAAAGTCCTAAGAATCGCAAGTGGAAAAAAAAGTAATAAATGAGGAAAACTAGATGAAAAGACAATAATACTCCCTTTACAAACCTATAATAATGATAAATGCTGAGTCTTAAGCCAAGTGGATTTTTTTTAGAAATGTTTATGACAGACCGATTTTGTATGACATCTTCGAATATCCTGAGTCAGAAGGGACCCACATGGATCATCAGAGGCTAACTCATTTGTTCCCTTGAACATCACAGTATCACAAGTGTGGGTTTTCTAATTAAACTCTTAGTGTTTTGGTATTTAGGACTTAATCTTTTCTTTTACAAGGCAAGGAGATCGAGATGCTGAGAAAGGGAAGAATAGTACTTAGATGTAATTACTCAAGAAAAATAATTTAAATTGTGTAGGAGGTAATCCTTGAGTCATCACTGGCTTGTTTTGATGAATATATTGGTTCTGTGCATAGATACCACTTTTAGTTTTTGCACTTATTTTATGTCCAGAAATTTTATACAATCTTGTTCCCTAATCACCAGTATGATCAGTAGAGACTTACATTAAATTCATTATCAGAAATTAGATGAGTAAACTGAAGAAGCCATATGTTTTCCTCAATCCTTCAGAAATATACACTGTTACTAAAATAATAAAAAATAAAAGAAACCAACACAATGAACAACCCACAAATACTACCTAAAAACAGTAAAGGAATATGTGTAGAGTTTTAGTCTGCTAAAGATGATATTTTAAAGTTGGTGAAATGGTGAAAACACCAGTGGTGTTTCTTATTTATAGCAGTCGTTACATTTCTTTCCCCAGAATAGTACTGCATATAAAAGTAACCAGAAATCTTTCAGGGTAAAAATTGTTTCAGAACCCTTTGTTTAAGAAGCTTAAATATAGGAAAAAAAAGGTTAAAAAATCGATAGCATTCTCCTTCTTTGGGTTGTGTTTTGTACGAGATGGCTTTAGGCCTGAATCTGAAGCAGCTCGCATTTAATGCAGGAATCAAATGTCTTACCAGTAGTGGTGATGGTATTCCATCAGACCCTTTAATGTGATTTTATCTGAAACAGACAGGATATTTGACATTCTTGTATTGAAAATTCTAGCCTCTGCAATGTACCCAGTCTCAGGGGTATCCAAAGAACAAATATGAAGTTACATTTCCTTTACTTCTCTGTCTGAATGTCACTAATATTTGTTCTTCTTAGTAAATTCACACATTAACGCAATTTTAATTAATACAGAGTGGGCTAACAGAGCTTATTCTTGTTTTCCTTGGTTGCTATTGTATATATTATGCATTTAACTGACAAAAGTATTTACTGAAAACCTTTTTGGTTTTCCTCAGAGTTTATGAGACACTGTTTCTTTGTTCTCACTTTTTTCTTGCTAGTCACAGTGTTTTCAGCTTGTTTTTTGATTGTTTTTAAAATTCATTCAATGAATTTTCATTGATTTAATTTAAAAAATTCAGTCACAGCTTTTATTGGGCATGGCCTGCAATCTATCATTCAGTAATAATTTGGTTTACGTAGAACATTTATTTGAGTATTAATTGGTAATAATGCAGAGATTATTGCCCATGAATAGAAAATAAGCAGTAATTTGTGGATAACCCCAAGGTTAGGTGAAAGCTCAAGTAGCAATAAGTTTCTTATATTTATCTTTCATTTTTTATTTCCTTTCTGATCCATTGAATCTTCAACAAGGGAGTGATAATTTTAACTATGTGATATGTAGCTGGATGTTAAGTAAATTAGTTTACCTCTGGGTATTGAATGCAAGTGATATACAAGGACAATATATACTAATATATTCACTGTGAAATTGGTAATCTGGATAAATATAAAAAGTAGTAGTAAGCCTGAATGTATGTCTTAATCATAACTCTCTTGATATTGTTTTAGGATTTTGATGCTTTTGGATGAACTTTTCATATGCATGACAGATCTTAATAGAGCTGCCTAATGAATCTCCTGTATACTACGAAATTTTTGCCAAGACATTTAGAAACGCAATTAACTAATAGAAAGGTGCAATGACAGAAGTTATTTTGCAGAAAAAGAATGTTTGTTTTATTTAAATTTATTCTTAAAGGCATTGGTGAAAACAGGCAGTCTTAAAGATGTTTTACTTGATGTGTTGTTGGACGAAAATAAAATATCTGCACCATACTTACAGTAATAGTGAAGGAATAATTCCCCTAACTTATTACTAACATACAAGTCTTTGGTTTCAAATGCTGCAACATATTGCTGTATTTCAATTATGTTTCAAAAATTAATCAAGTGTCATTTGCTTGTCTGTGGATTGTTCAGGTAGATCCCCAGGAGGTCTAAAACTCTCTTCTTTGGAAAAGGCAGCATTTAAAAATATTTCTATTTCCTTTCAAGGAAGTCTGCGTCAGGACTGATACGATTTATTTTTGTCAAAATTTGTCTTGAAAGCTGCTTTTCAGTTTCTGAATGCAAAGGTAAACATCCTAGGAAAAAAAAAAATCCCTGTAACATAATCTTTAAAATTCATGAGTTGGTTGGTTAAACTTCAAATCTTGAGCCGCATTTGAAGACAAGACTATAGGCTATAGTTCAACAGTTATTTACAGTTTTTCTATTTGTAGTCATTACGATTCCAAATGAGACCTACAGGCTTGGTTTTGGCTTAGCTTAATGAGTGGAAGTTTTTCCAACATTTATTTCTGTGGGAGCTGAACCAAGTACTGTAACTTACTTTGTATTAGCTTGCTCTGCCCTAGAAAAGAATACCATCTTAGTTTCATTTTTTTTGTAGAAGAAAGCAAATTATTCTTGATATTTAGCATTAACAGTAAAAAGCTGCTTATTTGGAATTGAGTAGCCAAAGTTCACATAGGTAAGGAGTCTCTGTAATTTCATGCTGTTCGACCTTTGGTTTCTTTTAAGACCAGCTAACTTCTCAGGAATAAAGGCAAAATCCCATTGTCATTCTTCTTGATCCCTTTATAATGAACAAAACAGAAGACATTATTTTTTCTTTGTATTATTGCTAATTATGTTTGTCTATGCATTCTGGTGATTTTATATGCTGTTGAAAATATCTTCAAGTTGAAAATTCAATTTTGAATATTTTCAGTATTACAAAATTATTCTTTGGTGTCTGTTGGTTTCTAGTGTGTCCTTTTGTTTCCCATTCTACCTAACAGAATCTCACTGTACCTCAAAATTAGAAAAAAGCTAGTTTGAATGCAGGTTCTCAGTAAATAGTATCTTTGCAAAAAGGAAAAATATAGGCAGTTGCTGGCATGTGGAAAAAAAGAAATATACTTACTGCAGTGAAACTAAGGAAATGAAAAATTACATTGGAAAAAAAAAATTTTCATCAGAAGCCTTGTAATAAACCTCAGTGAGAAAGGAGAGGTAATATGACTTTTTTTGAGATATCATTTCACCCTTTCCCTTTAAAGTTTTATTTGGTTAGAAGTTAGAAGTCAATATTTTCCTTGCTCCAGAGTAGCAATGGGTTGTTTGCTGGTACTCTAGCTTCATGCTTGCTTTGGGAATCACATAGGTAATTCCCAGAAAAACAATTGGCAGACCAGGATAATTGCTGCTGTCTTGAGTCCAAGGGGATCAGGGCTAGGCAGATAATTTGTTCTTGAGTATGGAGATCATTCTTCAGCCTTAGATGTCACTGGGTCTATTTACATGATTGTACCTTTTCTGGAAGAGAGACAGAGTTGTTAGCACTTGTACAGTTGAACACATTGTGAAAAGTGTACTTGGTCTATAATACCTAGCAAGTCACTTTGACAAGTGAGCTTCTATGTAAACAGTGATTAATTGCAGACATCTCTGAAATTTCCGTTTCAATGACACATAAATTTCTTAATGAGGTAATGACTTTCTTTAAGTATTTAAATGTAGCCTGATAGCCTGTATTTTACAAAAACTTGAAAACAGTAAATATCTTTATGTGATTTTTCAGCTGTCAAAAAAATCCATTGTGAAGTTACTTGTGTAATAGTACTTGTGTAATAGGCTTGTGCAGTAGGATATTGTATATATGTTATCTGTCAAATCTGTTTGCTCCTGCAGGATTTTACTTTAGCAAGTATTATCCAAGGTGAGAAAGTGTATTTAGAAGCGTCTCATTGCCTTGTGTAATCCGCTAAGTCACCTGTGGCCACACTGGCCATTTAGTGCTACAATAAATACTGTAAAAATATCCCCACTCCCACTTTTAAGGGCAGATGGAACCTAATCTGAATGTCTACTCAAGTCAGAGAATACATGAGTTGCTCTTCATCTCTGAAAAAAGTGAACTGAAATGGAACTGCTTTGGAACAGTGAGAGTAAGATTCTACAGACTTGTATTAATTACAGAGAAGAAAAAAAGAGCATAACCACTTCCCAACTGCGGCCTGCAATCAGAGTCCTTTTAATCAGAGTACTTGAAAATAGCAGGAATGTAGCTGGGGGAGTGAGTGGGTTGGTGATCTGAGACAGAGTGTTGTTAAGCTCTACCCATATGATGATGAACTCAGAGGTGTTGAAGCAGGAGGCTATCAGGACCCATTCCTTCCCCTGCTGTTACCATAATTATCATGCCCTGTGATGGCCATATCGGAAAGTACACTTGGTAGATAACAGGCTCTTGTTTCTAGTAAGTTATTCACTTTTAACTTTGCTCACCAACTAGAGTAAACCAAACCTCAGAATTGCTTAAACTGTTTTAACCAAAGACTGTGTTTGTCAGACTGTAATCAGAAAGTTCCAAGGATTTGGGTTCTAGCAATTAAAAAAATTACTATCACTCTACAGTAGTTGCTGCTCTCAGCATTAATTAAAGACAAAACAAAACACTAATGCTCAAAACAAAACACAGACACCCACACACACACCAGTCTTTGTTACTAGTTTTGTGAATGCTGTTAGTTACTGATTTCCAGCCTAAGCTTGTCAATTCTCCTTGAAGTTTGGTGACTTCATAAACCACTTCAGTTGTAATTATCTAGCCGTGCCATCGCCAGTTTCTGCAAGATAAAACTATTTCTGTCCTTCAGGCCTTCTGTTCATCATCCATCCGTTCCATCCCACAGTTTAGTGAAGCTTAGTCTTCTGCTCACTGGCAGGCTAGGTTTTAGCATGTGGTTGCTCATTGCCCTGAAGATATGTCAAAACCTGTGAAACATCCTCTTTTCTGCTCAAAGTAGCAATTTTCTTTCTTGCCCTCAGCTGCTCATCTAGTTTTTGGAATGATCTTACAGAAGCAATTGTTTTACTCAACACATGGAAGCTTTCGCTTTTTTGCCATCCTCGAGGGATGGCAAAGAAGAGGAATCAAGAACGTACATGGAAATGAACTAGATCTTTGTTAAACTGGTTTTAACTTATCTACATTTGGCAATTTGCATTTGTTTAATTAAAGTAATTAAAAATTTATTTCAGTTATGTGGAAGTCACTTTGTCATTGCTAATCAGGTCCTTGTAGCACTTTAGAGCCATATGAATTAAGACAAAGGCATTCTGGCTTAGTGGGTGGCCTGACAGCATAGTAACAGGAACAGGCAAGAACAGAAGGGGTGCAGGGAGCAGTGAACAGTTGGGTGGCAGGGTAGTCCCTCAGACCTTGGGGACAGGCCTGCAGCCCCTCCAAAAAATATTTTGTGTAACAAGCGCTCCTTTTAAAGCGTATGTAAGGCCCCGCTCTGTCCTCTCAAATGAATATATAGATTTCTTGTATGAGAAATACATAGCGCTGCAACCTGGAGGAGCTGTGGACTTTCTCTGGGGTAGAGAGGCCTTACAGAAACATCTGGATAGCCAGAGAGCAAGACAGTAACCTACTGCCAGATTTGCCACCTGGGAGAGGGTGATCCTGGCATTTGTACAAATTGTATAAATTTGTACAAACAAGAAGCTGGAGAGGAGTGCACAGAAAGAGATCTTTGGGTTCTGGTGAATGGCAAGTAGGATATGAGTCAGCAGTGCCCTGGCAGCCAGGAGGGCCGGGCTTGTCCTGGGGTGCATCAGGCACAGCATCGCCAGCCGGGCAAGGGAGGGGGATTGTCCTGCTCTGCTCTGCACTGGGGCAGCCTCACCTCAAGTGCTGGGGGCAGTTTTGGGCACCACAATATAAGAAAGATACAAAGTTCTTAGAGAGAGTCCAAAGGAGGGCTGTAAGAATGGTGAAGGACCTTGAGGGGAAGCCATATGAGGAGTGGCTGTGGTCACTTGGTCTGTTCAGCCTGGAGAAGGGAAGGCTGAGGGGAGACCTCATTGCAGTCTACAACCTCCTCAAGATGGGCAGCAGAAGGGCTGGTGCTGATCTCTCTGGTGACCTCTGATAGGACATAAGAAAATGGAATGAAACTGTGTCAGGGGAAGTTCAGATTGAACATTAGGAAAAGGTTTTTCACCCAGAGGGTGGTTGGGCACTGGAACAGGCTCCCCAAGGAAGTGGTCATAGCACTAAGCCTGACAGCGTTCAATGAGCATCAGGGAAGCACTCTTAGTCATATAACTTAGTTTTAGATATACTCCTGTGAGGAGCAGGGATTTGGTCTAGATGATCCTTATGGATCCCTTTCAACTTGAGATTCTATGAAAAGCAGTGTGGGACAAGGCCAGAGATGTGGTTGGGGCAGCTGAGTGTCCAGCCTGCCAGGCAAATCTTCAGATGAAGTAGGTATAATCTCAAGCCAGGGAGTCAAGTTTGTGGGTCATGACTAGAAACATCGTATAAGGAAATAATGTATTTGTCTGCTAAGTGTTACAAGAAGGTTCTATACCATTTCCTGAGGGCAATGGTGATGATATCTCTGGCTAATTGGAGGTCTAATAATTATCTAATCCTTTTTTTGCTGTTGAATTCACGAACTCACAGATCATACCAATACACCACTGCAAGATTGACTGATGTGAGCTCCTACAAGTTTTGTATAACTCAGTGTTAGAGGTCCTTCAGATGGATACTAGTTGACAAAATAATTTTTTTTCTATATACCTTATGACTTTTGGACCCACTTTAAACTAAGTAGAAAAGGGGCTCTTAACCAAGAAAATAACAAGGCCCTGAGGCATCTTAAGTTGGGCATCTAGTAGCACTGCTCATTTTATAAAATTTTGCTTGAATTATGCTAGTACCTTCTAATTTTTGTATGATTATAAACTGATCATTTGAGTAGAGGGCTGCATTTCCACACGTGATAAAAGAAATTAAATACACAGTGCACATTAGTGTTTCTATGGCTAATTTTCTTTCCAAAATTTATTATGCATTTAAGGGCTTGTTATATTCAAATGGAGAAAGTTTTTCTAATTTTGTTCGTACATTTTCTGCTCCACTACATGAGTGATGACATTGTTATTCAACAGTTGGGGAGAAGACTGCATCTGTCTCATTAAGATACTTACAGTGTAAAATTTTTCTGGAATGTATGCAGTCTCACTGAACTGCTGCAAGCAATATACAGCTCATTCTCAAATGAATTTAGTGTTAAAAATTCTAGTTTACACAAGTTTTTATTCCCTCTTTTCACCTTATCTCCAAAACCAATGTCTTGATGTCATTAATTTTTTAAGAAAAGAAATAATACATTTTTGTTCAGAATATGATTAGGAGCTATTATTGTAGCTTACAAAATCATTCTTGAGGGAACACTGTACTGTTAAGTGTAATCCATAAGCTTTCTACTTCTTTATATTTAGAGGTTTTTTGAAGGTAAGTTGTGATTTTCCATACGATCGGAATTATTTTTTTACCTTTTTGAGATAGTTGCAACATTCTTGACTTTTGCAAACACTGGACTATAGATCATCTAGCCAAATTTGAGAATGTGTTTAAAAGACTAAATGTGATCTGAGATCTGGCAGCCAAGAATGTTGCAGAAATTTATTTACTGAACTGACTGTCAGCTCGATGGACCAGAACTCAGCTATTAGGGGTCTAAAAACTGTTTTTATGCATCTCCTTTCGTGTGACTGTTCAAATGAGTCAAATTATAATTTTTATTTTATGCTTTTTTTACTTTGTTGTTTATTTGGGTCATATGCTGTTAGTCAGGCTTCCTGTTAGTCTATCTGACCTTTTAAAATTTTTCTACTTAGATGTCTATGTTCTTAATTCAAACAAGTTAACGATTTCAATGTGCCAAAACATGAAAGTCAGTAAGAGAGATATCTGTTCCTTATTCCTCAGTTTCCCACTCTCACTAACACAGCAGAAGTTACACCATTTTTGTAGGTTACACTGTGATTTTCTTTTGCACTTTTTTTTCTTTTTTTTTTTTTTAATGAGATTTGCCTTTGGCTCCGTTTCTTCTAGTTCACCCAAGGTTTGCACCAGCTCATGTAAGCTAGTGGAGCAGAAGTGGGGACAAAATTTAAAGAAGTAAAGATGAATGGCTAGTGGAAATGATGTGAGGGGACTGCAAGGTTTATTTTCCCCTGTTTAATTTTTTCACACAGGCAGCATTAAATTATTCATAAAGTAGTAATGGTGACAGCAGTTTATAAAAGAAAAGAGATCTTGCATCTTTCTTTGAATTGGCTAACAACTCTCAGGATGTAAAATAGTTTTAAATGTTTTTCATCTGTGTCGAGAGAGAGAGAAGCTCTTCTAAAATTATACACAGAGTTTGTCATGCATAAAGGTGAGCATTGAAAGTTTTTGTATTTGACCCTATTCTGTACATCAAACCTAATTTTGAGAAAAAATATAAAGGATGTTGGACAACTTCAAATGTGAAAATATTATTAACACTCAGAGGATAACCAGTGGGGAAAAAAGTGCTATTGAAAGTGACCATTTATTAGAATCTTCAAATGAAAGTAGGATGCCAAGTTGTACGTTAATCAATCACAAATTATGAGGCTCAATATCAAGTTAAATGAGTGAAATCTCATGACCTGAAATCTCTGGCCTACATGTACATTATCAACATAGTTTCATGGCAGCTACCCATGTCTTCCTCTTTAGCACCTTACAGACAAAAAATAATTTGATCCTTCTTTTACTGGAAGTTAGAGTGACTTTGTCTTATAGTTGGTGCTGACTAGTAGCAATCATAAGGATAATTACCATCAACCAGATAACATATAATGATATTGGGGAGGTATTTCAACTACTTTTCTTATGTATAATTCATAAAGTATAATTACTTTATGAAACAAAAGTATAATGAAGAAAGTTCAAACAAATATTTCAGTGTTTGCATTGACTGGACTGACCCACCTGTGAGTGTTGCCCTTTGTGGAAACACATGTGCGAGTGTGCCAGCAGTATGGAATTCCCCACTCCCGTGAATGAATTGGCTCGTCTTTGGGGGGGAGTTAGGGATGAGGGGCATTTGCTCCTCACTGCATTCAATTCAATACTGCCTAATCCTAACAAAGACACGCTTGTGAACACCTAATGGAAGAACAGCTTCCATTTTTTTCCTCCTCCAAGCTCATAAACAGGCAGGAATTTGAGAGATTCATATTATGTTTTTTATGACAGATTTGTACCACAAACATCCTTGTCTGCTGAGTACTCCTTGCCTGTCACTAGTTGTTTTGCTGCTGGCAACTCATCTTGACAACTTGAACTGATCACAAAGCAGAGAAATATGTTATGTTCCAAATGTGACAACTATTTTTTAATAACATTTTGATTATGTTTCAATTAATCATTTGTAAAGCTTAGTTCTCTTGCATACTGTCTGCACACCAAACTTGAATAGTGTAGATAAGTGCACTGGTAGCTTTTTATCAGACACCAGAAATCATGAATGTCAGTCACTTAGTGCTTTGAATGTACAGAGAGTTACATAAGTAGTAAGTCTTAGTATTGCTATTCAGTTAAAAAGAAACTTACCCTAATCCTACTGTTTCTGAGTTGTATAAATTCTTTGAACAAATCTCATAGATACCTTTTTATATTCTTGCACAGCTTCTTTCAGAGAAGTAAGGTTATACCTCTACCATTATGGCTCTGACAGCCTTACTATTATCCTCCTTTCTAAACATATTGCCAGCTTGAGTTTTAAGGAACTGTGTTGGTAACCATTTCTGTAGTGATGCGTCATTTGAAGCACATATGCAAGGGCTATCTTTAGATTTGGAGCCAGAAGTATACGGCTAGTGTTTCAAAACACTACATCATACAACTTAAATACATTCCAGTTTAAATTTTATGCTTTTTGACTGCAACAAATACCTATCAGGAACGTGTAGTAGAATAACCTTTGGAGAATCAAAATTATAAGGTTAGGCTGGTCTAAATAATTAATTTTGTGATACAGTAGGCACGAGTGTTGAAACAAACTGTATGATTTCCCAGTTATTACTCTTGTTATTTGGCTGTTCATAACCCAAATAATTTGTATTGTTGTTCTTGCTTTCTTACAATAAGGATGTGAAAGAGCTTCTGTCAAACTCAGATGCATTAAAGTCTGTGTTTCAAACCTGTTGTGGATATACACCTTTAATGAAAATATAAAGGCTTAAAATTAGACTGGCAAAGCCAATAATGCCAAGTTTTAATTAGCTGAATTAACCTTTTTGTGTTTCTAATTGATATTCTCTGTCAAGAGACAGTTAACACATTTAAGAAAAAAATTCTGAAAATTTTTGTTAATCCCACGCTGTATCTTGCATTTTTTCCTCCCAAGTTTTCATGCTGCTAATACTGCCAATACTTCCAGTCACTAAGAAGTAAAGAATTATTCTTCCATACTAGTTTCTGATACAAACTTGTGTCATTAGTCCTTCTGGCTTGCATTTTACCTTGCTAACTTTCTGACTGTTTTCTGTGAGATGGCTTTCTCTTTTTTTTTGTTCTGTAAAACTTTCAGAAATAAGACACTTGCTTAAAAAGAAAACCAAACAAACCAATGTGGATTAAAAGAAACTTAAGACTGGGCCAAAAATGTTGAATTTTAGGAAAACTGGAATTCACATCGATCTTCATGGATCCAGTTTAAAAAGGTGAATATACAAAAATTATAAATAATTTGTTTGAACTTTAGTCTCATGGATAAAGGGTGAGGAGGAATTAGTCTTCAGAATGTGAAAAAAGTGTCTGCAAAATTTAGTCCATTCTTTCTCCCTCCCTGCTTGTCTCTTCTGCCAGTCTCTCCCTTACCTAGCAACATTCTGAGCAGCATATCACTTCCTTGGAGAAAATGGTGATGGGGACCTTCTGTGGGAAACTGTGGCATAGGATTGGGTTTGACAGCCTGGATGGGGCTAGGATGGGGTTTGCTGCTGCCTGATACCAAAGAATTCATTTTGGGTGGGATAACCAGAGCGGACTGTAGCGTGGGAAGAACTGGGAAGCAAGTGTGCAGACCAAAGCCCGAGGCTGTGTGCGCAGTTGGGGCAGAGAGGGAGCAGATTGGCCTTCATGGCAAAGGGGAGCGCTGTCAGAAAAGCTTGTAAACTGCTATGTATGAAGGGAAAAAAGCATCTGTAAGTATAAATACTTTACTCATTTATGCTGTTCACTGTTGATGACACTTCTTATTTATTTAATCTTCCTTTCTTAATATTTTAACTAAATATATTTGCCATCATACAAGAGAAGAAATGTCTTACAGCTCAGAATCCTAAAAATCTCATGGCAAAAACCAACACGGGGTACTGTTTATTCTTGACAAGCTCCTCAAAGTTCTTTATGCCTGCTCAGGTGATCAAATTCACTTAAAACAATATCCATAGTTATTGTGCAGGGTCCCTTGTGCTTTCTTTGGAGGCTCCTAAGTAGAGGATAATGCAATTAGTACCAAATGGAGCACAATGCTTGGTGACCTGCTGACACAGAAGATCAGGTTTTGAGACAGAATATCGTGGGGAAAAATACTCCCTATTAAATTTACCATTGCGTCTCTTTGCTAAATCCTCATAAGCAGGTCATAAATTATATTACTACAAAGATTTCTGTCACAGAAGCCAATCTATGTTTAATTCAGCCTGACATCATCTGCAGGGTGGAAACCTGCAGTTAATTGTGGGCATTTTTCCCCAAATGCTATCTAAACTAAAAGTGAAGGCTGTGAAGCAAAAATCCAATTCTATGTTGATTTCTTATTATTGTGAGAGGTGTTACCTGTGTCCAATAATCTTATTACTGCTCTTTTTTTTAAGCATGTCTTGTAACTTCTGCAAATAAAACTTTGTAACTGTGGTTTTGTTTTGCTGATGTTATTTCTCACTTTTTTTCTGTATTCTATTACAAAAAAACCCTACATTTTCAGCTATGTAAATCCTTAGCAGCACTCTCTATTTCTGAAATGTTATTTTATGATATAACTGTATAAAAGTTCCAGTGAATTTAACGTTGCACAGTCTGAAAATAATTTATATATTCGTGTGCTTACTGAGAACTTTGAGATATTTAGTATTCTGTCCTATGGACAGGTTTTTTTAATGACCATGAATAGAGATACAAATTTTTTTTTTAGTTAAACCTCCGTCTTTACATTTTACCAGTTGGAAGATAATTGATTTTCATGTTCTTTGTCATAAACATGGAAAAAAGTAATTGTATTGCATGCAGCTCTATTAAAAAAAAAAAAAAGAGATAATTCTCAAGTCAGGACTTCTACAGGCCTCTGTAGTGAACTTTAAATTGTTGGCTTGTTTGGTTTTCTGTGAATTTATGTTGACATGTCTCTATTCTTAAACTATTTTTTACTAAGAAAGTATATTACAACGATATAAAAAGTATACATTACACTGTTATTGGAAATCCTCTACCTCACCATTAATACTTTCTTTCCTGTGTTATTTGAAAAACAAAATCTTCTACAGATACTTATAAGGTAGATGAAACAACATTTTTAAGCAGTTTGTCTTTAATCATTTAATGTTAAGATGGCTAGACTAAGCTGATGTCTGTCTTCTTTTGTAGTCATCGAGGAGAGGGATACTCCTCCAAAGACTGATTCATCCCACTTTAATTGTTACTTTCTGTGCATTGACTATAACAGACTTAACTCATTTGAAAGGCTTAGTTTCTTGACTGTAGCTGAGATTAAATTTGGGAAAATATATCCAGCTACTTAGAATTATCAAGAAAGAGATTTTCACAACAGGTGCTTGAAACAGCATTAGAAGAATTTAAAAAGCAATGTGCTGATGGAGTTTAGGTGATTTCAAAATAGACAAAAACTTCAGCTTCTTCAGAGTCATATTTTTTTTACTAAATATTATGTTAATCCTATCTGACATGCTAAAGTTGGTATCCATGAGAGATAATATGAGAACCAGACTTCTTAATGTTTAAAATTATTTTGAGATAACGTTTTGGTTCCTAGGTCACTGATGTTTTTAACACCTAAAAATGCATCCAGTCCTTTTTTTAATAGTTGTTGTGGCATTCTATAACTAGAGAAGTTTTCTGGTACCCCATCAGAAAGGAAAGGAATAATGATTGAAAATTGCTGCCCAATGTGTGTGTGTGGTGTGTAGCTACAATTGCCATTTTAGGGTGAGCAACTGATTACTTAATTTTGTATGCTTGGAAGAGTTGCCACTGAATACAGGTCTAATCCCAGAATCAAAGAAGGTAAAAAAGTGCATCTTACATCACGTATGATAACTTTTTGGATCATTCTAATAGGTAATGTGTAGATAAATTAGGTTATTTCTATGTAATAACCCATATGGCAATGTAAGAATTCTTTTCAAGCATTTGATTACATTTTGCAGTTTTCTGTGCCTTTCCCTCTGTTGTCTGTTGCAACAGAAGTAATATTTTATTTCCATTAGAGAGTAGAATATTTGGGTAGCTGTGGTGGAGGTGAAATGTGGCTCCTACACTACAGCATAGGGGTTAATGAAACAGTGTATATATTACTGTTGTTGACTTAAGCATAGAAACTCAGGTGTTCTCATTCCTAGATCAGGCTAACTTCCTATTTGCTTGATAAATATTTCTGTGTATGCTTCCAAAGTCAAAGGTTAAGTTAGAGTTTTTCAACCCTTTTGAAAAAGGTGAAGATAAGGTGAAATGGCCGGTTAAAACAGCAAGTAATTAATTGAGTCTCTTTGTTAACAGGAAGAAGGTCAAGTGCACATAACTACTGTGATTACACAGTCTGCATTACAAGCAGCTGAGTCATTTAACCTGAAAGTGGTTAGATTGGAAGGCTGGGAAACAATTAAATGTGATTTTACTTCAAAGTAGTAGCTATACTTCCAAGTTACTATAGTATTTTGAGGTTTTTTCAGTCCCTTGTTGTTTTGCAGTACCAATTAGTTTTATTACTGTGAAACATTTTATTTAGAGTTTATTGTCTTTTTTTTTTTTTTCTTTCTTGCCTTACGGTAGCTAACTGGCTGCAATTTAAAAATGAAAATGCCAATTTCTAATGGAGGTGTAGTTTATTTTTTTATTATTATTTTTTGGCTTTGTCTTGTATATAATTCTGCAAGTTTTTCAGATACACAGTTTTGATTGCCTGATCTGAAGTGTAGAAAAGATTGCTTAATTTTGTCATATAGGAAGTATACATCTAGTTAATGCTGGGGAGAATCCATAGTTACCTGCTGATGAAGATCAAATTATTTGTGATATCCTTCCAACATCTATGAAAAACACTGAAAATCAGATGCTGCTGATGTCTCATCATACAGTGAGGTTTCAATTATAGCATGCTGTAGATGTACCATGGAAAAGTCAGATGTTTTGAAATTATGGAAACCTTTATTAATTTCCCTCCAACTTCATCCCTAGTGTAGGAGATCTCTGCTAAATAGTGTCTGGTAGCAGGAGATACATTATGGATGTTTATTTACTTGGAAGCCACTTTTTTGCTTTAGAGAGTTACTTCCTGCTCTACTTGAAAGCTCAAGGCTAAATCAGGATGTAGAGAGAAGGAAAGGAATAGAAACCCATAGAAAGGGAAAGGAGCAACAAGCATGAAAGAATCATAGAATGATTAGGGTTGGAAAAGACCTCCAAGATCATTGAGTCCAACCCTTGACTGAACACCACTTTATTGACTGGGCCATAACATTAAGTGCCACATCCACTTGTTTCTTGAACACTTCTAAGAAAAGCAGAGCTTGAGAGAATTGTTTACTACGTGTATGACTCCTTTTCTGAGGCTTCATGCAGGTGTTATATTCAGATTGTTATTTTTGTTTAGAGGTTGCTCAGAATTCACCAAGAAATTTCAAGGAAACATTACTCTAGATTATACACAAACAGTTTGAAATGTAAGAAAAACAAAACAAAACTACCTTTCCAACAGTGCATGCTTGGAATCTATAATTATTATGAAACACTACTTCCAGTAAAAACAAAAAAGGTTTGTTGGCAGTGAATTATTTTGCTTTTTAACAGAGGTTGAAGAAATGTTGATGCAATATGGAGTTAGGAATTACAGGATGTTACTAGAAGCAGTTTTCCTCATATTTTTAATTATATCTTTGTAGATATTTTGCACTGGAGGTGTTGAGCAAATCAAGCATCACCAGAACTTATGCCTAACCAGTTGGTGCAACTGCTGTCTTTAAGTAGTTATTTTGTAAATTATGGGTGAAAAATGGTGAATATTCAAAATGGTTCACTAAACTAGTATTTATTAAGACTGGGGCCTACTTCCTCAAATTTAGGCCAAAGGAAATCCAGGACCATTTGAGGAATTACTTTTGATGCTCTCATTGGCTGCTAACATTTTCAAAATTGCATATAATTTCTACATAATATTTCTGTTTGACAAAATTGGTAATCTAATCTATTTCACTTCCTCTAAAGGTATAACACAGTTTTAATCCAGAAAGGGGTTCAAACACTGATACTGAATGGCAAGAACAGGACTCAAAACAGTTTTTGTAGTGTGGAATACCATTTGGAAAATGACTCTTTTGAAGAGGCTGAAAGACAAAGGAGAAAATGCAAATGACTTCATGACCTGCAATAAATTTCCAGCATTTAAACAAAGAAAAGGGCTTTAGAAATGTCTTGTCTGAGCAAAATCATCACCTGGTTTATTTCTCATTCTATTAGTAGAAGCTAAAATAAAGTTGTTAAATCAGGAATAGGTTTTGTCAAGCAAACCTGGTATGTTTTATCAGTAAAATTACAAAACAGCTAGCTAAACATAATTTTGATACAGGCTGTAATATAGATATCTGGTTTCTTCAAGTATTCTTTTTACTGCCACATTATGTTTTGATCAAGAAATTTGCCTTTTATGGAGTTAATGGGGGACATAAGACAGATTATGAAACAGGCTCTGTTCAGCTGTGAAGGTGTAGATATGGTTGGAGGCACATCTGTGAACAGTAATATTTCCAGCAGGTTGCTGAGTCATCCAAAGGTAGGTGCTGGTTTTGTCAATTGACTTCCTAATCATTGGCCAAGCGTGCAAGGAATGCAGGGATGGACAGGATAGCATGATGTAAATCACATGGTTGGTGTTCACAAACATGCTTTATACAATGTGAAGTGCAAGTAGTGATCTGAACTTTATTGTTTTAGCAAGCAGTTCGCTCAGAGAAGGTTTAATTGTCACTTTTGGTATCTTTTCAACACCAGCTCCTATGATGAAAAGGATGAGCTTTTTTTCTGACTATACAAAAATAAATGGAATGAAAAACAGGAGAGAAATTTTTGGATTGAGCCAGCAAATAAGGCCATGTTGCTCTACTTAATTGATTACTAAGCGTAGTAATTATCCAAGCTGAATAATACTAGGTTCCCATGTGTGCTAAGAAGAAAATGAAAATGTTGGAGGAGTTTGAAAAATGGTAACAAAAAATAGTCCCAAAATTGAAAAACTGTGTGCTAAGAAGTTTAGGAAATTCTAGCTGATGAATCCAAGAACTATGGTGCCCAAATCTTTCTTCATGAAGAAGTAAGATGTTGAGGGGTTTTCTGCCTTGGAGGAGTAGGCATGAAATTGAAATTGAACTAGGATAAATCCAATTTTGAAAGCAGATGCAACTTTCTAATAGCAAGGATAATTAAACTGTGGAGTAATTTCTCTGGATGTTAGTCTCATTGCAACTCAGAACGTTGAGACATGATATCATAATGTTCTTTAAAAATGCTTTATAATAGAATTAAGTACTGCAAGAAAAACATAGAAAAAAACTATCTGTGGGCTACAGTAGATAAATAAAGTGATCGGTAGGGTCTCTTCTAGCATCAGAGCTTGCATCTGTGACAAAATATTTTGTCTTTTAAGATATTAACATCCTGATTCTTCATACACTTGAATAAGACTAAAGGCTGTAGAAGTGAAAAAGAATTAATGTTTTAAGGTTATCTAACCTTACCAACCACTCAAGGCAGGTTAGACTCTGAATTTGGGTCAGGCTGCCCAGAACTGTGTCCCGTTGAGCTCTGAGTACCTCGGTGATTCATAGCCTCTCAGGGCAGCCGGCACCACTGGAATTTCCCTTGCTGCCACTCATGTTGCTTGCTAATCTCCTTTGCCGTGTACCTTTCCAAAAATTCTGAATTCCTACTCAGCAATTAGATAGATGGCAATAGCAATTGAACCCTTGGCCTAGTCTCTGATCTGCACAAACCCGATTTCCTTAGCCACTGCTGTTACCTTGCTCTTCTGTTACTATTATTTTGGTGTCACATTTTTCCAGTTGTGAGTACGTCTCTTGTATCGGTGGATCCAAACTGAACACAGATAGTAAACCTGGTATTGGATACATTTAATGCAGTAATTCTGTACAAGAGAAATTGATAACAGGAATGATAACTAAAGCAAGAAGAAAATAAGTATGAACTTTTTTTTTCCGTCGCTGTTATATTGCATGTTATTTTCCACAATATAGAAATTGTGTCATAACCTGTGATGTAATTAGATGTTATATTTATTATGAGATTCACTATCTGCATAAAGAGGCATGGAATTTAGATGAAAGTTATGGACTGGGAAAAAATTTAAACAAGTAGATGAAAAATATTTTAGTTTAGAGAATATATGCATATATTAAGTAAATTTCCATTCTTATACAATATTTAGAATTGGCTATGTTGGATCTGTCCTATCATAGCTATGGTACTTGGAGGAATGAAAGAATGGATATTGCTACATATTTCCTACTGTACAGAGTTTGAGCATCAGCTAATATGCTGGCAACAGGAAGCAAGGATGAGCAACAGAAAATAAGAATGAGATAGCTCCAATGTGTCTCTCTGTTTCCTCTTCCTCCAAGCGTGTTTTTTAGGTAAAGCCACCAAAACCATACTGTGAGGTTCCCAATTCTTTAGGTATATTAATACCACTTATTCTGGGCTCCATCACATTTCAGTTACTTCTCTAGCTATTTATTGGATCCCCAAATGGGTTGAGAAGGAGATAAGCAGCGTATTTTTCATCCTGCATCAATCCTGGAAACTCCCAGAAGTGTAGACTCCAGCTATGCTAGAATTTTTGATGAGACAGGACTTAGTTTAGGGAAATGAACAGCTCACTGAGTGAAGCTTTGAATTGCAATGTTAGGCTAAGATCTCAAAAATCCCCCCTTATCCTATTTTATGGAGTTAAGTCCTTTTCAGTATCTGTCATTAACAACATAAATAGAAGCAGAAATTTTGATTTTGAAGAAGGTGGTCTTCATTACTTCAGTCCGTTTATACTACAACAACACAGTGCTAGTTTCTTCAGTTGCCTCCGTGTAAATGATGATCAAATCACATAAATCTCAATCTGAAGTAAACTGAGAATAATCTGAAGACAAACTTCCAGGCTGCTGCCTAAACATCTTGCTTCTATCTCATAAAAAGTGAAGTAATTTTCTAACAGTAATATACATACTTGTGCATATAAATAGATACATACATACAAAAATTGAAAACTTTAGGCACTTTTCCCTGCAACTTTTTAATAAATGTCTGTTATTTGTCCTGTTCTAGAAGATGCTAAGTTAGTATAAAAAATCCAGTAATTTTCAAAGAGTGAGCACAAAATCTTTCCAGGTTGTCTATAATAATGGATGAGTAACATTAAACACATGTAGATCATCAAAGTATCTAATTGAAGCTATCCCTTTGAAATATATTGTGTGCTTTTTCATTCAGTTCACAGTATCAGGTCTCTTTCTAATGTAGGAACCCAAAATATCTGAGTGTTTATTCAAGGAAAAAAAATATTATTGTATGTTGTAGTATTCATTTAGTTGGACTGTGTTTCACTTATTTTGCTGGGATCTTAGGGCATTTTCTAAAAACTTTCTCTCTAGAAAAGCCTGTAGAAACTGAAGTTAAGCATGATTTTCTGTGCACACTCTTGAGAAAAAGGTACTTAGGAAATTCAGAGAATGAAAAAAGAATCAAATAACAAATACAAAATCAAGAAATGTTATGAAAAGTTTTTGTTTGATCAAATGTTAATTAGCTCATGGAGCAATTGTTTAAAATTGTGCTGGGCAGTATTCACTAGAGCAAATAAATAATCCAAGTGGTTGAAAGGGAAATGTTTCGGAGTAATATTGACAAAAATACTCAGTTGCTAAATATGTAAAAAGAAAGCTTTCAGGGAATTGTCACCATTTTTATCTGACAATTGCGTGCTAAAAAGTGGATTTTTCTGCCGGCTGTAATATTTTTCCTGTTTTTCCTGGGAAACATGCTTTGTAGTACTGTGATCCCACACTGTTCTTTACAGGGTTGAACACAGAAGAGAGAAATTGCCTGTATGTTTTTGTGATTTCAATAACCAGTGAAATCCCAGTGTTATGCTATACACCATTCAGGAAGATATCAATATCCATCACTTCAGAACCAGTCTCTCTTACCTCCTGTTTGCACACTGGCTCTTGAAAAAACCATTCTGCTCAGCTCTTGAAAATCCTTGGTGTAAAAGTTATTGGCCACTTCGAGCCTGCTAATCTGTCTTTTACCAGTCCTTTGCCATTTTAATGAATTATAATCAGAATGTTAGTATGAAGCTTATTTTAAAAATATTCTGGCTTCCAATATTAAAAATATTACTGATTCATAATAACTATTTGCAAGGAATTCCTTGAAGTTTTTCTGATAAATTATGTGTTTGGTTCAAATATATCATTGCTAGCAAAAAAGCTAAAAAAAAGCTTTGAACAACTACTCATACCTCAAATTTAGAGAGACTTTTTTTCAAGGTCAGCAGAAATTTTTGCACAAGGAAGGAAAATTAAGGGAGGGGTCAGTAATTGCATTACAATATATATATTCTAATCAAGTGGAAATGCCTACTGGGAAGTTGCTGAGAACCTTTGAAAGTAAGGCATTGAACCAGAACAGGATTTTGAAGGAGCAAACATAAAATTTGTTTTCATTCAATCTTTAAGAAATGCACATTTCATCACATACATTATGTATTATCATTTCAATTGCTTAAATATTACATGAAAATATTACAGCCTGAACTTAAATGGATTAAAAATTAAATAAATTGGCAGTAAAGTAACTTCAAAAAATATTTTTAATTTGTAATAGCTTGTAGTAAAGGTGTGTTGTCTTTTCTTAGACTGTGCTTTGGTTGAGAATAAGACATGGTCAATGCTCAAATGAGTGCTCAGTGAAGTAATTGTTGCTTGCAAGGAGCAGCATCAGAAAGTGCTGTGGATATTCCCTGTATTTAAATCATATGAGCATCTGAAACTTGATTAATTCCTCCCAAGATTGGCATACAAAATATTATGAAACTGTGTATTTCTACCTTAAGAAGGAACATGAAATTCAAGACTTAACTGGAATATACAACTATTCAGATAAAATGAATGCTAAATAAAATATTACTCTAAATTACGTAATGATTTGAAAATTTGAGTGATGACTAGGGAGTCAAAGTATGGTCTTTATTCATATTCAGTGTTCCTTATTGCTTGTTGAAAATAAGGTTTCCTGGCTTGGTAAACTGTAAAGGGAACCCATTTGATATTTTGAAATTCAGAATTAGGCTTCTTGAATTTTATTTCATTACATTGAAAGAGAAATTTATTTCAAATGTATTGACATGCACCCACAAGAAAAAGACCTAATACCTCAGACTAATTTTAAAATATTTAGAATACTTTTTTTGGCCTAATATTAAAAAAAAAAAAAAAATCAACAAATAAGTCTGAACCCATTTTTTCTTTTTAACTGTTGGAATGGTAGGGAACCTCAAATGCCTTTAGTCATGCAGCAGTGTGGGCAAGCTTTTCATCCAGACTTAGCTCAGCTTTGCTTTTTAAAGAAGTGTAATCTTAGTGTGCTACCATTTGACCAGAGATGAGCTCAAAGATGGTGTTAGACATGAAAACTGTAAAGTACACCTCTGTCAGTACAGTCTAGCAGACTGTACTTGAAGTCTTAATAGGGAGAACCCAAGCATCAACAGAAAATAAAAGCAGTTTGTTCCTTCCCTGACTTTTCTATCTACAAGCAGCAAATAAAAAGAATTGTTTCTTTAGTAACATGAAGACATTCCACTAAGTTTGCATATTAAATAATTAAAAGCGAAAAGTAAAAGAAAAGAGGGAAAGTGTAAAGTATAAAGAAAAAGAAAATTGATGGTGCATATATGTCTACATTAACCTGTCAAAAGTACAGTAGAATAATACTTTTAACAGTCTATCTATTAGTGTTCATTCAGGAAGTTCGAATATTGAGGCTGGGCATGCAAGTTCATCTTTGCTTTCTCATATTATTATGTATTATGTGATCAGAATCTACTCAATAAAAATACATATGGGAAGATAAGTGAAAACATGGCAATGCATTCAGAAGCTGAAACTTTCATAAAATTTTGTAACTTTTTTTTTTTTTAAATTTCCACAATTCCCTAGGCAAAGTTTACCTAAATCAGTGATAGAAATTAATATAACATAGGAAGATTTTTTTCCCAAAGCGATTGAATGACATAAATGTTTAACACAATATGATGGGGAATTCAGGTTTTAATACATTAATCTATTTTCAAAGGTATGCTTCTCATTGGTAGTGGGATGCTTTGCTTCTAGTGTTGTGGAGTGTATTTTTCATGGCAAAAGGTATGTTGATTATTGTGGTGTTTGTAAGCAGATCATCATCTGCTTTTCAGTAATGGTTTGCAATGACAGAGATTGCAGTAGCTTCACTTCACCATGGAACATAATGACTGATGCTAAATCAAGGAGAACACGGAATTTTCTAATGACTTTCATAATGTCTATTTCTTTCAATTTCTTAAAACATTGGAAATGTTACTGATTGTGTAACCTTATTCCCTGTCTCAGGTCTCCTAGAAATCCTGAACAGAAGATCATTAAACGAGTGATTGCTCTTGAAGGAGACATTATCAAGTAAGTATTTTAAGCCTTAGTTGCAGAGTCTTTATAGGAATAGTGCAGCTTTTTAGTATATTTTAAATCAGTATCCTAGACAACGAGTACTTTCTAGCATTTTCTATTATTAACAAGGATGTCAGCATTGTACCTGTCTCTTTTTTAATGAGAGGAGAAATGCTATACAAAACTACTCACTCTCTCGTGAAATGTACATGGGTACAAATAATGCTTGTTTCTGAGAATATCTCTGCCACAAATCAAGGCAGGTAATTGTACAGCAGTTTTCAATGAGATTGTAGGGCTGTGATTTTTCATTTAGAAAGTCCAGCTGATGTTTCATACTGGTGTGGGCAAGTAAAAGTAGGTTGTTTTTTAGGCTTTTGTTTGTTTGGTTTTTTCAGGGTTTTGTGTTTGGTATTTTATTTTATTTTATTTTATTTTATTTTATTTTATTTTGGAGACAAAGAACCCTCATAGATTCCTGTCTTCACTGCAGTGTATAGGCATCTGTAGGGAATATGGTGGAACTGATTTTGAGTAAATTATTCTATCAGAAAAAAAAACCATTGTAGCAAGAGTAGACTCTAGAGTACTTTGAGACTCGGTTTACTCTGACAGATAGACCTTCCTACTGGGGCTGTATGGAAATAAATTACCACTAGATGTAAATAAAACGTTTTTGTGAGAACAGTATTATTTTGAAGAAAATATTTTCTTGAAAAGGTTTATTTTTGCCAGGTACAGAATTGAATAGGCATAGAGGTGGGAGGGTAAATCTCTAGTTTCCCATACTGAGATGTGAATGACCCCGGGAGATCTCAGACAATATGGCAGACTGGCAGACTGTGACTCAATTCATTTAGATAATGATTCTTGCTCTGGTTTAGTGAATATTTAAGAAGTCCTTGACAGCTGCAATTCAAATCAAGGATATGAATTTGATCTCAGTGGGCCCTAGTTAACACCAAGGCCTCTGTGGAATATGTCAATGTCTTTTTTTTTTTTTTTTTTGCCTCTTGCAGTCAATACAATTTCTGTTTTATTGAAAAATTCTGAATTATCTCGGTTTGGAAAACCAAGATAAATTGTTGAAGACAAATATCTAAAATAACAGGCACAAAGAAGATAATTTGATGTCCAAAAACTACAGACATCTATAGCTAAAACTACCTATCACTTCCAAGAACTAAAGACAGAGGACTAGTGTATGTACTGTCTTTTATTGACCTGTGTCCTTAAGAAGGGACTTATTTCTTGCTGCAATTGATATTAGTGCTGTAATTCATATAAGTGATAAAAATGTCATTTTTGTTCCAGTATTCCTCATTCATTTTTGTGGTAATATCAGAAAGAGATTGCAATGTAGGGTAACTTCAAGGGTTACTTTATTATTGTATGTTTATTTGTATGTTCAATATATAAAAAATAATATTTATTTATATGTTCTATATTATTAACATATTTGCCTTATTTTTTGAAACTGAATGTAGATTTTGATAAAAAAAGGACATTTAATTAAATAAATTCTAGCTTTAGGAAATTTACTATGCCGTATATTCAAACTTCTTAAGACTTGGAACTTTTCACTAACATTTGTTGGTGTTCTTGGCCAAATGGACAAAGGTGTGTGGCACAGGTGTGTTCAGAATACTGATGAGCCTGCAGGGGAATCACTCATGGACACAGAAGACTGTACAATTCTCCTCATTTGTCTGTGGTAAACCTGGTTAGATTTATTGATAGAAATATTGATAGAAGTCTCAGTTACTCAGACATGCTTTTTCTTTTTTTTTATTTGAAGATGTGACAATTGTCCCAGAGCTTTTTGCTGTTTGTCTTGGTTTTGGCTGGGATAGAGTTAATTTTCTTCCTGTAGCTGGTACAGTGCTGCGTTTTTTGGCTTTAGAATGAGAATGATGTTGATAACAAAGTTATGCTTCAGTTTTTGCTGAGTAGTGCATACCCTAAGTCAAGGACTTTCTGGTTACCCATGCTTTGCCAGTGAGGAGGTGCACAACAATCCGGGGGGGAGGAGCATGGCCAGGACAGCTGACCCAAACTGGGCAGAGGGACATTCCATACCACAGAATATCACACTCAGTGTGCAAACTGTGGGGAGCTGGATGGGAAGCACTGATCACTGCTTGGGGATGGGTGGTGAGTGATTTTATTGTGCATCACTTGCCATTCCTGAGTTTTATTCCTCTCTTTCTCCTTTCAATAATAATAACAACAACAACAATAACAAAGATAGTAGCAGTGATTATTATGTAATTAATTTCTGTTGTTGTTGTCATTAGCATTTTATTTTATTTCTTTTCCATTATTGAGCTGTTCTTTCTCAACCCATGAAGTTCACCTTTTCTTTCCAATTCTTTTCGCTGTCCCTGGCAGGGAGGGGTGGAGTGAGCAAGTGGCTGTGTGGCATTTAGTTTCCAGCTGCAATTAAATCAGACAAACAGTATTGCCATGGGTTGAGATAAGAAAAGTGATAGGCAATATGATCTGTGATTCTGTAGTTGTGTTTTCATAGCAGAACGAATTATCTTTATTTGGTCCATTTGGAGTATTAGGGATAATACAAAAAGGCTGTGTTTTCTCATGTTATCAATTAAGGTAAGTTAGTTATCATTTTGCTATTTGTTAATTACTGAAAGTGATGAAAGATCAAATAGGCAGAGCCATTAGTGCCATAGGAAAGGCCCCTTATATTTTGACTTGAGTTCAGGAGCTACAACTCCATGGCAGAAATATCCTATTTTTCAAATCTTAATATCTAAAAGTATTTAATAAAATGAAAATTGTGACATTTTAGAAGTAATAATGACTGACTTAGAGTTTTTGTAAAGGTGTGTAGGTGAAAGATCTATAATAGGTCCATTTTCTCCTTTAATTTTGTATTTTTCAGGTAGTCAGACATTATGGACTGCATAATAATTTACCTTTTGAAATATGATTTGAGGCATTGGAAAATGCTACAAACTCACTGAAATAAAAATGCTGTCATTTCAGTTTTCTATTCCTGTTTCCAGTCTAGTTGCTAGTGCAGGTGAAGCGAGTTTGGTTGTGTCTTGTAAATCACCAGAAGCATACAGTACATGCCACAAACCTGTAACAGATAATTTAATTTAGATAAGCTAGTACAACTTCCTTTTTCAAAAGAATTTAAAGAATGGCCAAAAAATCACCACTTAGTCCTTGAGAATGAGTCTATAGTTCAGCCTGTATATAGACAATATTGCAAAGTGTAGCTCCCGTTGATCAGGATTTGTTTTGTTTTCCATGGATTCACAGGAGAATTAACTTTACGTAGAAAATCAGTTCCTGAAGACTGTTTAAATGATAAGTCTTCCAAAGGAGGCCTTATTTTAAAAGTCAATATAATCTAATTTGTTAAAAATTAATGTTGGTATTATAAAACACTTGGAGTAACTTGAGATTAAAGTTATTAAAACTCATTTATCTTAAATGCATTACTGGTAATTCAAAAATCTATAGTAATCTTTCACAGATGAGTTATGGTATGGTTTCAGTAACAAAAATAAATTATGGTTTATGTGAAGGAAACCAAAACTGGGATTAAGCTAGCAACATTTGAAATTGTCTGTTCAGTACCTTGCTGAACTAATTTGTTTTCCTCCTGTCTGTCATGGTTCCAAAGGTCTGCAGGAGCTTGGTGTGCCAGTTATGTTTTTTTCATCTATTTGTTTGCTTCTTAATACTCTACCTGAATGATTAGTGATCAGTGTGAGTGAGATGAGTGAGAATGATTAGTGAGCCTCTAGGAAGAGTAATTTTAAAAAAAAAGGTTATGTCTGGGAATATTGTTAGGCTCTTCAGGAGTTAGTGTTCTGAACTGAGTGCTTCAGCAAAATGTTGGTGCGTTTACATGTTGCATCTTGCAAAATTGCTCTGAAGATGTGAATAAGGAAGTACTCCTTGTTTCTCAAAGCATGACGCTGCAGAGATAGATCATTACGTTATTAAGCTGTAGGTCTAAACCAACTTTTCAACAGTAACTTTTCAGCTTTTACTACAAGGTTTATCATTAAGTTGTAGAAACTTGCCACAGAAAGTTAGGAAGGAAAGAAGTATAATGGGATTTAAAAAAAGCTAGAGAATTAATAGAAATAAAGCCCCTATAAAAAAAAAAATTAATAAAGCTATTAAATACAGCGATCATTGTATTAACTTTTTGTACTCCTGTTGTCAAGTTCATGCAGGCTGTTATATTTCTTCCAGTCAAAGATTTCATACTTAAATTATAAGCAAAATCTGGTCATTCTGTCCACTTGGTAGAGAGCCCTTTCAGCTTCAAACTGTCATTACTACATGCAAGTGTTTGGTTGCTTTTTTTATTCTCAGAGGGTTGGTGTCAGTGGCATCCGGTGTCCCTTTAGTGTGAAAGATAATCAGTAAGGGTTTTTTACTGTTTGGGGTTTTTTTTTTGTTTTACTGAACCCACTCAATTTTGTCAGACGTTATGGCTGCCATTTTTTTTTCACTGAGGTCCAGGAGTGATTGTCCAACAAAACAGCTGTCTTCACACAAGAGACCATACTGGATGATAACAGTTTGTGTTAGATTATAGCAAAAAATCAGTGTCTTCCTCTAGGAAGCAGAACAGCCTTCAGAAAAACTCAGACTTTGCCAGTGTTGGAGCACAGGAATGTCTCTATACATAACATCTTCAGGGCAATCACCTGGCGGGAATTGCATACAAACCTTTGCCATTTAATGATACAGAAGCAATTTTCTGTTCAATAGTGCTGTAGTAAGACTTTTTGTTCCCTCTTCCCTCACTGCCCCCAACATATACACATAGATCCCTGGTAACTATTCTGAGGTACTGCTTATGTGGTAAGGTACTGCTTGCAATGGCTGAAAGTTAGAATAGGAAAATAGATTATCAGTAAAACACATTAAAATCTAGGAATCATGGTAGGTGATGACACACAGGGTATGTTTTATGGCGGTGTCCTAATCTCTTCTTCATCAAAGTCCACTGTGTCTGTCTTTGGGTTTTGAATATAAATCTGTGAGTGGTCAGATCCACATTGACAGGAGTGGTAGATCTGCAGAAATGAGAACAGATTGTACTCTACAGAGACACAGCACTATCCTCATGGATTACAAATTTTGGAATATCTTTTATTTAGACTAAGTGTCGTCTTCATATTGTTCTGTCTTAGTTCTTTATGTATCTAAAGGACATAGAAGCAGTCAAATTACTTTAGATGAAAACTCTTCATCCTCTAAAATATTCTTATTTTGTGTCTATGTGCACAGAATATCTCACAGGTTTTATGCAGTTTATTTGGCACTACTTACTGTTAGGTACTGAAGGGATTTTTTTTAGCCAGTGGAAGTTTTTATTTAGGTTCAGCTATACTGCTCTGTTGTGACTCTTTATCATTGATCGTATTCTTTCGAGTCTCCTAAATAGAGTTTCCATTAATTTTGATTCCATTTCCATATGCTGAGTCCTTGCATGACTGGACTCCATTTCTTTAAATGCAAATGATGAGAATGTATATTGGTGCAGCATCTTTAACTCAGAAAAACAATTTGAGAAATGCACAGTGAAGTATCCATAATGAATTTCTAAGGTTCTATAGATCTTTAGGCCCAGTAGTGAAGGTACAAAAAGCTGGATTTTTGAAATTTGACGTTATGAACAGTGCTGTGATACACACAGTGTTTTAGGAAAAGAAAGTGTTTAAAAAAAAAAAAAGTGTTTTAGGAAAAGAAAAATACCATTGTGTCAGACCACACATAGACTTTGGTGTGCATTTTGGGGCAGAAAGACAACAGTAATAGGGAACAAGTACAGCAGAGGGCTCCATGTCCTCAAGTACAACAGCAGCTGCAGCAGCTGCCTTTCCAGGAGATGTTGGGCCAATGGGACTTGTTCAGCCTGGAGAAGAGAAGGCTTTGGGGTGACCTAACAGAAAGCCCCCCACTACGTATGGGGAGGTTAGAAAGAAGGTGGAACTGGGCCTAGTGGTGCACTGGCCATAGAGGTTCAGACTGGACAAAAACCACTTTCTCTTCGAGGATGGTCAGGCAATAGGGCTATTGCCAGAGAAGCTGTGGCTTCCATCCTTGGAGGTGTGCAAGGCCCGACTGAATAAAGCCCTCAGTAATGGACCTTGTAGCTCACCGTGGTTTTGGCAGGAGTTTGGGCTGGCGATCTCCTGATGATTCCTGCAACCTGAACTATCCTATGATTCTATGATAGCAAACACTAATTTTCAAATGCCTTACTTCACATTTAGATGAATGTTTCCTCTGTTAGAAGCTTAAACAAACGCAGTGTAGTCATGTCACTTAAGAGAGCATGTCTTTCATAGACATTTTTCTTTAAAGAAACAGATTTGATTTCTATTTCACTGAAAGTTGATTTGCTGCCAAGACATCAGATGGTGAGAAAAGACATGCATACAAGTATAATCATTCCAATGGGAAGCTCAATAGGTTGTCGTTATGAAGATTTTCAAAAAGTGAGCAGCAAGAGACTAAAATGCATTAACACCTTAAAAGTCCAATAGTTAATAAAATACCCGCATGTATTTTAATTTTCAAAGATTATTTCCTTTTTGCAGCCTATGGATACAAATTTCACTGGTGATCTGAAATTTGGCCCTTAAATCCATACTTAGACATCAGAATAAAGGGTGTGTTTAGTAAAACTGCTCTTTGTTCTGAACAGTTTAGAACTGCATCTTCTTGATGTTTAGATGTCTGGTTAAGCAGTTTGTGGATATCAGCTTATCTTCATTTCAACTCTGGCTCTCATCTATGTGTATTGCATTAAAAGCTCACTGTGACAAGAACAAAGATGAGGGTAGGAGGAAGGAAAGAATATTAAACCCATTTTATAGATGAGAAAGTCAGGATGAAAGATGTTGTTGTAGGCTTATGCTTATATAAGAAGCTTGTGGAACAGATATTAACTGAGCTCCCTGGGCTCCTCATCTCAGAAAATGAACAATAAGTTCATGTATTTGTCAGCAAAGATTTTTCTAGGTGTACTGAAAGGCAAACAGGTTCAAAACCTGGAAATTCGTGCACTTTCCTCCTATAAATTGAAACTACAATTTTTATTAACTCAAGCAGTATTAGGACCAGGCATATTCTTATGTTTGCAATTTGAGGAAAAACATGCTGAAACAAAATACTCTGCTCTGGATAATGTAAATAAATCTTACTGGTTATTTCCTTTTACATCAGTGCAAAAGTCCTCTTTCTGCCTTGAATATATTTTGTGTGCTGAACTCAGCCAGTGACACCGTGAAAATGTTGTATCCACATACCATAATGAGTAGCAAACTGTCTTTCAAGATAGTCTCAGTATGAGGTTGTTTTATTATCTGTATCATTATTTTGGCTTTAGAGTCCCAAATGATGACTTTTTTGGTGTGTGTGTGTGTGGGGGCGGTTTCCATCTGAATTTCTTTTTCTCCTTTGAAGAAAGATTTAAGAAGACTTTCTGTTCATTTCAAATCGAGTAATGATCAAGTAACTGTAGATGACTGAGGTGGGTGGTTTTTTAAAGGTATTGCTTTTCTTGCTCTCCTTCCATTTCTACACACACGCACCAACACACGCACACTCACACACACACACACACACACACACACACACTCTCTCTCTCTCTCTTCCCTCCTGTCTCCCACCCCCCAGAACTGGAGATACAACTCATGTCATTGATTTAAGCTGATTGTATGCATGATACTACTCCAGTCAACGGTAAAAGTAATTTCCATTTCCACACATATGCAGGAAAACAACAGCCGCTGCACCACTTTTGAAGCTGTACATAAAAAAAGCTTAGCTTGCCTCCAGTGTTCTTCCTAAATGCTCATATTTCCTATGCCTTCACCTGGGCTGCCTTTTGGAACTGCTGAAGGCAGCTTAAGTGAACACCATGTACTTGTCATTGCAATGAGCTGACAGGGACCACATGTCTGCTTACCAACTCCAGCTGAAGCACAGTAACTTCTTAAAATGCACCGACGCTGCCGTTTGGGATCATCTGAACAGACTCTCATAGGATCAGAGCCTCAGTTGGTATGACGACTCTCAGCTCTGCTAATGTTAAGAGAAATAGGCCAATTTAGTCTAAATGAAAATCTTAAATTTGTTTTTTTTTAATATTTTTTTAAGGATAAGAGTATATGTAAAGAAAACATTTTTTGGGGACTAGACTATATGTAAAGAATACAAAAAATGTCATCTCTTCAAAGTTGATTTTATGCATTTCTTATTTTTCCATTGAGTGGAGTAAGGAATACACAATTCTACACAGAATAAACTGATGATGCTTTAGCTGTCTGTTATTTTGTTTTAACTTAGAAAAATAGTGTGAACTTTCCCATTTGTTTGCTTCATTTCTTCATTAGATTTATAGCCTGACAGTTTTATTAGTGCCTGTGCCTTTTTTACAGCACTATTTGTCAGCCATATGCAATAATTTGCCATGTTTTAATTTGAAAATTTTGACATTGTGTTTTTTATTATGGAAAAATTACAAATATATGCTGGCAGAAATATTAATTGTGAATTGTTAATTTAAAAATATTGCCTCTGTAGTTTTGTACTGCAAACAAATCTGATGTCCTAAATAGTTCACAACAGCAGAATAAGGTTTTGAATATTGATCACCCCAGTGGTTATGAGATTCAAATGAGTACAGGAGGGAAAATGACTATTATCTTTTTTAATTATTGTAGAACTGACTATTGTTGACATTCTGCTTCTGTGGAGTAAATTGTGTGATGCAACTGTAGTGTATTTTTGGTATAATGGGTGACAAGCCATTAAGTGGAGTCTCCAGCATCCATGCATAGGGAGACAAGAGATATTTTTTGCTTTACTGTAGTCTGTAGGCAGTGATTGCACAAATAATTTCTGTTCGCTGATCATTATGCCACGAGGTTTTTAATATACAACCAAAAAAAGGTTATGATCAACTGTATGTCATGCATTTCTAGAACTTCAGATATATCCCAGCTAGCATGTCTAATGACTATGTTTCAATTTTTATATACGGCAAAATTAAATTAATATTTAATCATTTATTATAGCATCAATGGGAGGAAGTGATAAATGCTGAAAAAGATTGTCATAGGATTTGCTGCAGTTGAAAACCAAAGGAGAGTCACCTGCTAGTAGAAGTGGGAGTCTAATAAGTGATGGACCTATAAAAGAGATAAAGTAGAGTCATGGATGAGGAAATCAATGAACAGGTTAGAAATAGGTATATGCCAAAAAAAGAAAGGTGAGTTGTAATGGATTTAAGGGAACTGATTTGTTGATCAGCTAAATTAGTCACAATCCAACTGCTTATGCAAAACCCCCAAAATTGCCTACATGCAGCATGATGGAAATAGAGGGCACATATAATGAAAAGGACCAGTATTGTATGTATACTCAGAAGTATTATGCACCATGTCTTGTCATATTTCTGATATATGTAGACATGATCATATTTAAAAGAAGGATTTAGGCTTATAGTAATAAAACTCATTCTACTGTTTCTAAAACTTATGCAGTAGTTAAAACTTTAATTAAACAGGTTTTCAAGAATGGGGAATAGAGGCTGAGTTCATAAACCAGACAGATATGCTTTGTAAATGAAGAAGAGAGCTAATTAAGCCAAGCATAGCAGCATAATATTAATTTTTAAAAACACTTCAAGTGTATTTGTAGTAAATCTTGCCGCAGCTACTGCATATTTCCTAATGAATTATTCTACAGTTTAGATTCATTGTCTATGCTGCCAACACTCCATGGCCAGGTAAAAAATTGTATCCTTAGGCATTATGCTAATGTTTATTTCAGGACAATTAACTCTTTGAGCCGAATTTATGGAAAGGTCAAAAATGACATAAGGAATCTTTAGGTACCAGAATATTTTTCATCCCTGTAAGTTTTATTCAACTGATGTTAATTCTAGTTTCTTTGCTGAGGAGACAGAGGTTAATATGAAGTTCTTGCTGGTCTCTATCAAGAACTCTGTCATGTGGGATAGAAGAGGGCTCGGTTTTGTTATATGTATGGCAGGTAATTAAAGGAGTTGGTGAACGGCTACATTTCCTTCCATATGAGAAAAGTTTTCAACTCTGTTTTTACATTGTCAGATTTAGCTAGTTAAGTCAAAAGCACTTGCTGATGTTTAGCTGCAGTGTTTGTTTGTGTTTCTATGTTTCCTCAAACTATTTGTCTAAAAAAACCTTGAACATTTTGAATTATTTGAGAGATGTAATAAACCTGTTAGGATGTTAATTCTTTGGTTGAGTTTCTGTATTTCTTTAGAGGAGGCTTTAGTTTCAGGTAGATTACAGAGAGGTCCTTAATTTTGTCTTCTTCCACTGGGAAATATTAATGTCTGAATAGGTGCAGTTAGATCAGCTTTAGATATGTTCTTTTGGGATCTCTATTACACAGAATATGAAAATTTGGGTTAGTTTTCGAGGCAGAAACAAATGCCTGAGGACTTCTTAACTAAATTGTTTCCCTCTGTCAATTCAAATACTCTTTTTTTTTTCCTAGAGAATTTTAGAAGTATAGTTAATATTGAATTTTTCATAATTACTTTCCTTCTTTCTGGGCCACCAGGTAACTGTGAACACAATATAAATATATAAATAAAACTATAAATATACAGAAATGAAAAAAATATAATATATATAAAAATATATAAATATATGTGTTTATATATAAATATAATTATAATATACTTATAAAAGAACATCTAATAATATTGTATATGTTTTATCTTTACACTCTGAATAGATATGTCTGTATACATATATATTCTTTGATACAGCAAAATCTCCATATGTTTTGAGGACAACACAGATGTGGAAAACTGGGGTTTAAGTTAGTAACATGCTTCCCAAGTTTAGATCTAGACCCTCTTCAATTGGCTCTCTCTACATTGCCAGCTGCAATCACTGAAAATGGATGAAAACTTCTTTAAAACCATGCCATTTTGAAAAGCTGTGATTGTGGAAGGAAATTACCTTATACATTCTGTTTCCATTTTTTTGCCTTGCTATGGGAGTCTATAACTGATTCATCTCTGTTTCTTCTGTGGGACACAGTATTTTAAGTTCTTGGCTTCTAAGTAGCCCTTTAGTCTATTAAAATTAAGACACTCAGCCTAACACTAAACTCTAGGCCTCCGGGCTCCTTCCTGGCTTTCCAGATCATCCCTGGTCCTATGTTGGTACAAGGCACACAAGCACATCCTGTTTTCTCCTTCCCTTCTTCCCTTGGAAAGGAAAAACAAGTATAGAAGCTAGAAAGGAAACACAGCATGAGCTACACAGAAGCAAAGACAATGGGTGCATTATGGTAAATAAATGCTATGTAGATTAGACACCCTTGCTTTTCTAACTCTATACATATAATTTCCAGAGCTCTGATGATTCTATTGGAGTTGTGGCTTTCCTTCTAGGGAAAAAAATTTTAGGTCAAGTAGTCTTGAAAATATGGTCACAAGCAATACATCCACATTTGTTTTGTCATCCCAAAATGACAGGATGGGACCAATCCCTTTACACTGGGTATCCACGCTATGGACATTCACACTTAATTTAACAAACAAAAGTCTAAGGAAATTTAACCATCTCTTCAAAAGTTAGTTTAATCTGGTATTTAAATTTTCTAGTGACAGAAATAGCACAAATTTCTGCATAAAACAATATCTAATACATAAAAATCCTTTAGTTATAAAATTATTCATAATTAATGTATAGCTCTTAACAGTTTAAGCCAAACAGCAATTCTAATTTTGTATGTTTTCTAAAGCTATGGGGAGTGGTTAATCATATCAATCATGTAGCAAACTTTTACATGTTGAAATTTGTTATCAGGTCTTCTCTATCAATCGTATATTTTCTGAATGTTCTTGTTCCTTTAGCATTCCCTCATCTACCCACACTGTGTGCAACTTTAAGGTGCATTCAAAAATTGACCTGCAGTTGCTGCTGAGGCTTCTCCATTTCCATACTGAATATAATAATTATCTACTATGTCCTAAAATTATGTTTCTGTTAAATAATTAAATTTAGCTTCTGTAAAACTAGCATATTCTTGCTTGCCATTCACTTTATGCTGCAGAAATTCCCCCACTCTAATCTTGTTTATAACAACTCCTAGCAAATATCTCACACCTTGCAATTTTCATGATAAATGTGATGACAAGAATGATGTTGCTTTTGAAGTAAAAAGCACAAACTACCTTATCACCTCCATCAGGCTGCCTAGACTGATGCATTAGTACAGGAAAGACATGCTCTACTATGAATTTTAATTAATTTATTTATTTGTTTTAAGAGAAGCTGAATTCATTGACTGATAATTTTTTTTATGAAAGTCCCATGGACAAAAAGTTTGCCATGTTGCATGCTACAGACTGGGGGGAGAAAAGTATATTCCAACTTTGTATATGGGCAGATACTATTATATTTTTCTGTGCTTTGAATACCAACATGTAGGTATTACATTGAATTTAGCACCTCCAATTCTAAGAGGATTACTGATAAAAGATATGCAGTGGAAGGGAGAACAAGCTCTACCTTATACTGATATAGTGCCATATATTCATCACCTTACTGACAAGAAATCCCCTAGTTTGGGAATCAAATCTACTTAATGTTACCAGTGCAAAATCTTGCATCTGGATATTTCCTTTAGACAAGAGCTCTAAATGAAATGAAACAAACACAGATGAATTACTTAACATAGACTTTCCCTGGGCTAGAAATTCTAGATCTCTCCACTTTAATTTATTTTTGTGAAGTTTCACTAAAATAAAGCAGAGAAATCATGTAAAAAATTTCTTAACTTAAAGATTATACCAGGAAAAAATCACTGATGTATTTGCAGATTTGCAATTTTTTCAGATTTTCTTTTTTCAAGGTTAATGCTCCACATTTTTTTTAAAACAATGGCCACATCAAACAGAAGGATTAGGTTTAGGGTTAGACTTAGACTTATTAGACTTATTTACAGCCATATTAACTGTATATTATTCAATCATATATTCAGTAACATATCAAAATCCTGAAACTACTGTTTCCTAATATCCGTATAAATCAAAGTATATTGCCAAGACTCAAGAGAAAATTTGCTATTGCTTCTGCTGCAGGCATTGCTCAAAAGTTGTAACACAGTGGCTGTGGAGATGTTCCACACTGTGACAGATCTCCAGTCTCTTCCAGAGATATGCAAGAAAAAATGACATCTGCACCTATCATTTTTAGCGAGTTGTGGAAATGTGTCAGGTTTTCAGTTCCTCATCTGTCATCGTTGTTGAGCTTTTCCATTTTCACAAGGACAAAATGACAAGCACTGTTCCTGGGAGCAGAGATGAATCTGTGATTGCAACAGGACTCAGACAACAGCCACACAGTTTTTTCACTTAGACTTTAGTGACTGGATGTAGTAAAAGGAGAATTAATTATTTCTTTGCTGAAATGAGGAGAAACTATCTCTTAAAAAACTAGACAGATTCTTTGCTTTCATAACTTTGTAGGCCCGAGTACTTGTTATAGCCAATTCTGGTCAGGTGACCAGAAATCCACTGAAGGTTTTTAAATAAATAAATAAGTAAATAATCAACATTATGTTTTCATTAAAAATCACTGTGACCATTAACTATTAAACAAGCTTGGGGAAAATTACAAAACACAAGGTTATTAATTTCCTATCACCCAGTGTTCTCAGGAATTCTCATTAGCTTTAATGCTCATTAAATACTGCAACATAAAATATTTTCCTGCTATATACATTTGGCCTTCTTTAATTTTCGTTGATGGCTTGCCTTCTTCCTTTTGACAAGTCTGAATGTTGCACTGCAGCACAGCCAGACAGAGTTTCATGATAAAGCAGTTCGTAACTGAATTTTGTGTGTCTGAAATCATCTGGTTTTAAATTTACCTGGGGACTTGATCTGCTGTAGCAAATAATGTGATACTAATGGGATTTTGATATTATGCTGATGTGAATATAGCTTGGAGACTTATGTAGTCAAGATCTACAGAAACTTTTAAAACAACATTAAAAGTATCTGATGGTGATTTGGTCATAAATTGAGACTCATTTTATTTTAAATATCCCAAGACAGATATAATCAGAACATGGCTGAGATGGAGTGGTGACACATCTGTGTGAAACTGGAACTCCATTCTTTTGTAAACAAGATTTCTTTTGTGAAGCTCTAATTTGAATCACAGGTTTTAGTTTGTAATTTGAGATTCACCCTGTAATGCATCTTCCATTGGGGACTACAAACTCCATTCAGTAATAAGATCTTTAGCCCTAACTTAATTACAGTATCTGAAAAGCTGACAGGGAATAAACATGACTAATGATTCTGATTTTCTCTCAACTGCTCACCTATCCAGCAATCTCTCCGTACAGAACCTTGCAGGGTGATCACAATTGATGATGTTTACAAGTCTGACATTAGAAATAACTATTGTAGCAAATCACACTTGTATCTCTGCAGTACTTTAGAATTGAAGTAAAAGTTAGAAATAAAATAACTATGTTCAATTTAATCTGAATTTAAGGGGCAATTTCTGGTAAATTTCTCATTTTCAGAATAAGTGAACATTTCATTTTCTCTGCAGATACACAGGGATGCAAATCCTGTTTTCAGAGATGTCCTGTTCATGGCATACTTTAGCAAGCAAAGCCCAAGAAGAGGGAAAGCAATTTCATTTGTTTTCAAATTTACGTTTATTGCTAGTTGCTGTCAGTGTCAGAGTGTTTCAGGTACTTGAGAATACCAGCTTAGCAGCCTTTCCTTGCTTTAAGAGACATGAGGTTTAGTCCTCCAATCTGCTTCTATTTATTCTAAGCAGAATTTGTCTCCAGTGAGTAAGGATATTTTGAATTTCTCGTAATTAAAGACAGGGTGTTTAAGCATATATTATACATTTAAGTTCTATTTAGGCTGAAAGTGTCAGTTGCCTGTGAAGTGACAACACGTAAACAAGGTTTGAAAAGCTGAATCATGATTCATTTCAATGTATTTTTCAGTTCTCTTTTCAGCAGACCTATCACATACCTTTTAATTCCTAGCAAATCTGGCAGGCCTTTTTCCTCATTCATGTATACATCACATATACATATTCATAAAATACATTTATATGAGTAGACATATGTATATATTTCTTCTCTATATTCAAGTTGAAAATACATTATAAATTTAGGATTATAGATTACTGTATTATAACTATAAATTACGGTAGGCTGTGAGAGTAATACAACATAGTCAAAATTTCTTTTTCAGAATAAAGCAGCTGTCCCAGTAATCACACACTCAATAATGACTGCAAGACAATTGCACTGGAAGCTTGTCACACACTTTAACATCAGGGATGCTCTTCTATTACTGACCATCCTTCGAATATCAACCAGTGTGTATACTTGGGAGACAAAGAACGGGTCAAAATCAAATAGTTTTCATTCATTGCTGTAGAAGGTGTCTACTTACACCCCAAAAGGGCCCACCATCCCTAAGCTAACTTTATGTACATGTAAGAAAATTCAATTTTCATACAGTAAACGAGTCAGAGATTTAAGGCCAAAAGGTTTCTGAGTGTTTGCCAAAACTTCAGCATGATATTTTTAATTGCTTTTCATGAACCATCTAATTTGTTATGAAGAGTGACTTGTATGCCTATACATAAATGACTGGTACTATTTTAGGTAGTCTGCCGAGACATCCTCATGACAAGGGCAGCTATAACACAATGTTCAAGAGAATTATGCCTTTCTGAAACTGTAGCTTATAAAACCAGACAGGATAACTAGGACATCTAAAATGGCGCTGGACAGGTATGTTTCAAGTAACTGAATCCCACCTATTAAGCTTTTGAAACTCAGAGTTTTCCTCTGGAAATTTACTTGGTTAATTAATTTGGTTGTACCAAAACACTTTTTAAATTCACCGCTCAATTTTCAACAGTTAATTACAGAAGACCTTTGATGCAACAATTTCAAATATGAATTGCTTGATCTTTCAGCACTGAATATACAACATGGAAAGCGCTCATAGCAGAAAAGACACAGAAAAAACCACTAAGAGACTAAGGAAAAAACATCCTTCATCAACATATGCTGATCTCTTGCCCTTCTTCTGGCAGCAAGTCAGCACCTAACAGTTAAGTCCAGCAGAACAAAATTGAGCAGTTAAAAGGTGAAACTTGCCATAAAAAAACTTGAACTCTTGTAAAAGACAACTCTGGGTCAAAAAGTAGATGTCCAACATACTTTGGCATGTTCAAAATGATTTTCACATGCCTGTGTATCAAGTGACAGTGTAAAGAGATCTACAAATGTTTCCAACACTTCCTAAACTCTGTTATGTACATCAAAGGATACAAAGGAACAGAACACAATTACCTATGGAAATGGTCTTACAGACTGACTTTAGCACTAGTACAAAGATATATGGGGGATGCATGAGCATGGAGTTGAGGGCAGGGCAGGCAGAACAGAAACATAGTTTTCTACACATTCCCTGAAAATCGAAAGAAAAGAAGGGGGATTATAGGATGAGTTATACTGCACTGCACTGCATTAGCTGATTAACTGTTGATGCAGATATTTCTACAGTAAATGGTTAGTTTTGTCCAGGCAGAATTTTTAAGTCTCGACATTAAATAAAAAGTCTCAAATTATCTACAAAATGGTCTGACTTTTCTTGTTCTTCATCATCATAAAAAATTACATTATCTGCAGAGAAATGAAAGGTGCATACGTTGCCCTGCGGTTTAAGGTTTGTAACACTAGGGGGTTTCCCTTTATAGCCCTGTAGCATTTCACTTGCGGCACTGAAGTCTGCTTTTGACTTTGTAGTCTTGCACTGACATACCCCAAGGCTGCTGTGACAACACTTTTACCTCTTACTCCCAAATGTTCTTGTCCTCATGGTGTCGTGTCATTGAACTGCGAGACTTTGATAGGTCTCTGATGCTGGGTTTCTCATAGGAATAGATTATGACTGATTTTTAACTCATCCTTTCTCCTCCCACCCTTCTTTCACCTCTCACTTTCTTGCTTGAGGTTTATAACTTTATGGTCAGGAATATGTAGAGCTCAGTAGATAAAACTAGTAGGCAATTATTGAAATAACCCATAAAACATTTACAGAAATATACATGCACAAAACTTCACAAACAGTTAAATGAGTGCAACATCTGTACCTGACCAGTTCCTGCAGCCAGAAACATCAGCGCTACCATGTAATGAAAGCCAACCGGGATACCAAGCTGATCCTGCTTTAACCAAATAATCATGGTGGGAAGTGTTCAAGGGAATATCTGTGGTGCTGGAGAAAATGATGGGGAAAAGAATCTTGCCTGGTGATATTCCAGTTTCTTCCTTTCCAGCTGGCTGTAGGTATAGCTTTCCTTCTTTCTTTCTATCTCATGCTCTTTTTAAAAATATTTTAAAATTTTATTTTCAATTAAAGTTTGGGACTTTTTCATTAATACTGTGCATACTATCAGTTAGGGAGCTCCCAGGAAAGCCTGTCAGCTCAGCCTTTGAGCAACACAGAGAATACTTCAGATTTTAAGAAAATTTCCACAAAACTTAGTAGACATATATGTAGCATTCCTGGTGCCTCTGCTATTTTTGCCCATGTTTGGGTAATCTCAAGCATGAGCAGTGGGAAAAACGGTAAGGATGCTACTAATTATAACAGTGAAACAGTTTATGTGGCCAAGTACCTGTGCCTAGAAGAGCAGGGTTAGGGTTCTCTACTGCCATCACTGCCATTTTAAAGAGAGCTCAGAAGTCCAGTCTCACTGGAGACAAAGATGCAACAACTATTGCAGTCAAAATTATGAGACAGAATGGAATTAAAGTCGGTTGCAGACATTAAGTTTTATCTTCTCTTCCTGGGAGGAGGAGGGAGTGCAGCTGTTTAGAAGACTTTGTGTTTTTACATGCATATATGAAAAGCACCTCCAGGGAAGAGAGAGAAGAGAAAAAATTAAGCTATTTGGACATTTTCTGAATATGCTTCTCTCTTACTTTCCCCATTTCCTTAGAGATTTTGTGCCCGTTGATTTCTTTAGGCACTGCCCTTCTTCCTTTGTCCTGGGTGCTGTTGGAGGAGGTCCAATTCCTTCTGGACAATAATTATTGTAATAAGTAATAGTGTTAATGGGAAAGGGCACATTGAGCATGGAGCAGAAGGTCTGGTTAAGCACACTTTTGCATCACATCTCTCTGTGTAGTAGCATCCTTTCTTTTGTGCTGTTAATAACTTCTAGCACTCTACCCTCCCTTTTCTTACACCACTTTTTAAAAAGAGATGATGATAAACCATTGGAAGACAACTATGTTTCAAGATTTTGCCATCATTAAAGATTTCACCAAATAAAACATAAACATTTCCAAAACATGTATATGAGTCTTCTCTCTACTCTATTAGTTTTTATGCAAATACAGTGATTTCCATTGGACAAAGGTGATTCCTGGTTCCTTCTTACTCCCTCTTATTACTTCTCATTCTTTTTCTAGAACTTTGTCTCCTTCTTTCCCCCGTCACAGATGCAACAGATTTTATCAACTTTATTTCTCTGTCCTTTGTGTTCTTTAATGAATTTTTATACTTCATCCTCTTTTACTTAGTCTTCTGAATTTTTAGTAGTTCCTTTGTCCGTTACCTGCAGCCTATTTGTTTCCTTGCTTTCAAAGTTTATGTCCAAAATCCAAGATTTTTTGATTTTTGTTTGCTTGTTTGTTTGTTTTTTCTCCATCACTGAATCAGATTTATGTTGCGACCCTATACTTTGCATAAATTATTTTCTTGAACGTATGTCCAGGGTTAAGGCTATGTGTTGTGCTGTCACCAAATCTGCTTCCAACTGTCCAAAGTTAAATCTTGTACTGCCACCCTTACTGTTTCATGTAGATCTACAATGAACAACTCACATTTGTCTATTCCAGGGTTCTTATTTTCTCTGCATCCAGGCTTGTCTTGCTGATTCTTTCCTCAGTGTGTGTGTCATGGAGTCTTTGCTTGTGTTTCAGCTCATTTGGGGCACCATGCCAAAATCCACTGTATGATTTTGTCAGTCCTAATATCAGGCTCCAATTATACCTCCTAGCTTCTCATAGTAAAACATATTTTATAGTTCTAAAATATGTGTGGGTTTCTGTTTCTCTTCAGAAGTAAATGCAAAAGGCTGAGTGTCTTTAGACTTGAGTATCGGAACTCTGTCTTCTCTGGTCTTTACAAATGCAAGTACCTATTGGGGATGGAGGTGAATGTTAGGGGACTTTGGGACTCTTCTTTCTCATAGATTTATCTTTATCTTACCCTCTGGATTTTTGGGTCCATCCATAAATCATCTTATAAATTATCATTCTTGAGACTTGGTTCATTTGTTTTCCACCCTTTATTATTTTCTAGATTGTCTTGAGTTACACAGAACTTGATTCCTGCCTCTTCTCAGCCTAAGAGCTTCCTCTGCACCACTAATTTAGTAATTCAAGTAAACAGTCTAGTTTCTTTCATGTTTCCGGCCAAAAAGAAAAAAAGAAAAAAAAAAAGAAAAAAAAAAAAGAAAAAAAAGTAAAGCCCTGTTAATCCTTAACTTAACTGTTTGTGATAGTCTTTATAATATGTGAGACTTTACAGAAAATAGTTTTGTATTTCTTTTTTATGATGATCTCGTTGTTTCCTTGTATACCTATATTCTGATTTGGATCCAGTACAACTTCTATGCCTTTTGAGGCATAATGATAAAAAGCTGTCATATTAATTCCTAATCAGTATGGCCCAAATTAGAGATACCAATAAAATAAAGGCTTTATTTGCACACTTCCCTGTTTGCATGGGGTTTACAATGTGACTGACCTATGTAATTGATGCTCTGTCCATATAGAAAGCTTAAAAAGTCTTTTAACACATAGCTGTTAGGATGTAGATATATTGAAGATGTATATTGAAATAGTTAAAATAGCTTCAAACATAAAAGAAGAGGTGTGTCTCTGAAATTCTAGATAGCACTAGTGGTGTATTGCCCTTTAGTGCTTTCTTCTATTTAATGCCCATCTTAATTTTATGTATTTGTTTCTTTTTGTTTTGGAAAATCAAATCTTTCCTGTGGTAAGGTGACGAAGGAAGGAAGTGAAGAATAGAGTACTACAAATGAAGTGCTTTTAAACAAACTAATTAATTACATGTACAAATGCATTGACTAAGTTTGGGTTTTGAATTAGATAACAAATTATGCTGAAAATGGCATAGCATATTTAAATCTGTGCCAGTGCTTCTGGCTCATCCAGTTCTCTCTAGGCTGTTATTTAAGTACACAGCTAATTCTCTTGCTGTTAGGTATCACCTGTTATAATTTAAAAGCATGGTTGCATGCCTAATTAGACATATAATCTTGATGTTTACATAAACAAAATATAATTTTTATGTATTAGTTTAAGGTGCATTTTTCTACTTCACGGAAAATCTGTCCATCAAATGCTGTGCAAAGTACCTGTTTATTATGGCAGCATTCTTAAAAAAAAACCCCAAAATTTCTTACTGTAAAGTACAGAATTCAAACTGGGTTTGCTTGTATAATGTCTAGCAGCTATCTAGTAATTACTTTGTAATTACTCTTTTTGTTAGCTGCTTAAATCTGATTCCAACCTCACACAATCTTTCAATGTATTTGTTTACACAAAAAAATTTTAACCTTCCTGTATTAAGGAAACGGAGGTTTTTTTAAAGAAAGACCATAGACAGTTATCTCTCAGAAACAATATAGGTCCAACCTAATTGCCAAAGGTAGAATGAGATGAATCATGTCACCAGCACATGATTATGAATCATGTCACCAGTTTCTTAGACCTTTTTCAAATTACTAGTTATATTTTACATGAGATCATAACAATACTAATTTTTTTTTTGTTTGTATTTAATTGTTGATTTCTAAAATACAAGGACCATATTTCTGGTAGAGAATGTCAGAGTTGTCAGATCAGAATTAAAGGTAGATCCAGGGATGTTTTTTTAAGAAGAATTTTTGTATATTAGTTGGCTAGATAAACTGGATTCTAAATGATAAATATCCCTTTGCAAAGCCACTTATTTGAGTAGTCTTCCAAAAGAAAATACAGCTTGCATACATTCACACTAGCAGGACATACTTGTAACATTCAAGTTAAAGTAAACAATTTATGATACTGCACGTATGCATGTGTGAGAATTACTTTTATCAAAATACACAGTACTGATTCCTTGTACAGTAGGTGGTATTTTTGTTGTTTTAAAATGAAGACAGGTACTCATTTAACATTATCTTTATTTTAACATTATATTTAGGAGAGAGGCTGAGTACAATATTTGGATTTTAAAGTTGTTCTACAATTATGTAAGAACACCTTCTATATAAATTGCTTTAGCATGTTTAAAGAACTATCATTACCTTTATCAATTCACGGACAGTGATGAAATAGTAGGCAGCAGATGGATCTGGTGCAGAATCCTGTCTGTAAAACGCAGCCTTTTTTGTGAAATCTCTTTGCTTTCGCATTTACACTCTGGGGAAATACCAAAAATTAGTGACGATAACGTTGGGCAGAACACACACCCTTCGGTAAAAATGAATAGTTGCATCATACGATTTCAAAAAAAGATGCAGTCAAAATTTACTAATCTTTTACATAGTTTTGTTAAATGCAGCCTTGGAAGTTTAATGGAGTACTCATTCTGTTTACAATTTCGACCCCAGAGAATAGTTCCAGAGCAGCTCTTTTGTTTGTTGGTGAGCAGCACAAAGCAAACAACGTTCATAAATCATACTGACTGAAAACATCAGTCCTGGTTGCTGCTTAATGAGGCTTTAATCTGTTTTGAACAGTTGAGTTTTTGTTGCTTTTTGCATTTTGTTTAATGTAATTCCCTTTTGCTAAAATTCCTAGGGGAGAGAAAGAGGGAATATGGTTAGAACACTAGCATGTCTTCTATCTAGTCTTTGGGGGAAGTAGAGATTAAGGCATTTTTTCCAAAAGATTTTTCAAATATTGATTTATTTTTAGTAAACCTCTTCTAAGCCCACTCAAGATCTCTTAGAACTGGACAATCACAGAATCACAATTATGGTTGAGGTCAGAAGTCACCTCTAGAAATCATCTAGTCCCACTTCCCTGCCCAAACAGTGCCAGCTATAGCAGGTTGCCCATTCCCATAAACAAAGAAATATCTGTGGAGCAGCCACAGTATCCTGTGAGAATGAACAATTTTATGACATCTCCATAAAAGTTATCAGGTATGAGGAATTGGCACAGTCCACAGGAGTATGAAATAAGAAGTAGAAATTTTATGGTGGGATATATACCCCCACATAAGGCTCAGGTATCTGGCTTTAAGTAGTTGCTGTCCAGGAAAATATTAACTTTTTATCAGGTATTATATTTATTGATTACTTACTGTGTTAAACAAGGCACCAGCACAGAAAAGACAAGTCATCATCTTTCTACGTCCTTTTCCAACAAATTTCGTGAGATGGTTATGACAGAACTGTGCAAACCAGAGATTATAAAGACAGTTCTCCTCCCACAAATTTAGTGTCCTTAGTGCTACATTTTATTATTTTATGTTTTTTTGCCCATACGTACGTACATACATACATACATGAGTACATATATATTCCCCAGAAAATATTATCTTCATAGGATAAAACCCCCATGATTATGATGTATTGAATTCAGGAAATGGTTAATCAAAGCCTTTTTTTTTTTTTTTTTACTACTGTTTTCTGCAGGAAATTTTACGCAATAGGATTTTCAGGAAAATTGTCTTTAAGTCCCTCAATTTACTAGAAGTCTTCTCTCAATTTCTCTTTAGAGCAAAAGCAATTACCTTCCTTCCTTTCTTTCCTCCTTTCCTCATCTTTTGGTAAAAATCTGTGCAGAAAATAATGCCTACCTTAGGCCTTCTTGATAGATTATTTTAGTATTTAAAAATATTGTTGCTAGAGATCCACTTTTAATAATATGTGATGAGTTTTCTAGAAATGGTACAATTACATTTGTACAGGAAAAAAAAATCACATAAACGTCAGTATTTTATAATGAATTTTCATCTGAAAAACCTAGATTGGTTTGGCTTCATGAATGCTTCTCTCATGGTCGACTAGCTTAATATTCATTGTGTCAGCTGCAATTCGAAGGTTATTAAGCCTGACCTAGATTTCACTGGTGTATAGGTTAATCTGCTCCGTTATCTTTTTGTGCATGTATGTGCTTTAGCTCACACCAATTTCAACTTTCAAGTTAGTGATTTGGAAACTGTAAGACCAGCATGAAAAGGAAGACAATTACTCTTTGTAAAGCTTAATTTAATACCTTTTTGTCCTTTGCATTGCATCCTATTTGAAAACAGTTATCCAAGGATAAACAGGGTAAAAATAGTGATGTAACATATCCTGGCATTATGCTTCACTAATGTGTTACAGAAGCAGTCTCCAGAGAAAGTCAGATCTTTATCTCTTATCCCACCCCATGCAGAGAAGATAAACTGAGATGAGGAGGGTAAATTAAGGGGGATTCAGTTAATAGACAAAAAATTAAGATAACAATCAGATGACAGGAGGAAGTTGTTGAAAATGCATCTATTCCCACTCTGAAAAGTAAACAATCCTTCTTCTAGAGGGACAGCGCCTCGCCTTCTGTTTTGAATCTTTATTCTAAATACAATGGAATATTTTAATCTTAGCATCTTTACGAACAAAACTGATATCTGTTTTCTCTTATTAAAAGTTTAGATTTCATTAATTCCAAAAAATGCCTTCTCATTTCATTTTTTGGTGTTTTGAATTCAACTGAAAAGCACTCCTGGGTAGCCCTAGAGTCTGAACTATGCTATATTTATCCATAAAACTGACTTTAAACAAGATTATACTGCAGTTTATGTATGCGCTATTTCTCCCTTTATTCAAGAGATGACCCTTCTGCTAAAATCCATCCACTGAGGCTCAGTTCCATGCTCACGTTTAATTTTCCATCACTCAAACTTTCTTCCTCTTTCTATATAGTAGATTTTAAATGATAAAAAAGTGGCAGAACATTTTATTCTAAAACCTTCAGTTCTCTTCATCACATCCTTTGAAAGAATGAAGCAACAGATGTGTTGTCTCAAACCTTTGTTGAATTAAATTATTTAACTTTGTAATTTTTTAAGGATGCACTTTTTATTGAAATACGTTTTCATTTTTCATCTATTCTTTTGGAAATTGTCACCGTAAAATACAAATGAAACTGGAATAAAGGGCTAATCAGTTTTCTGGCAAAGAAGAAAGATCAAGTATATTTTAACAAATGTTTGTCTGTCTTATTCTTCTAAACCTTGTTGAAAGCTATTCTACAACCTCCACAGAAAAAATATTCCAGTGCTTTGCTATCTAGGTAGCCAGAATATTTTTCATAGTAATTCCTAATAGTAAACTATGTTAGTGAAAATTAAGCAATTATTTTCTTTTGCGTCTAAAGTGTTTGAAAAAATTTATCATTGTTCCTTCTAAAGAATTTAATGCAGAACTATAGTTTATAGGATTTGCTTCTTGCTCTTAGTCTAATTTTTCCAGAGTAAAAAAATATAAGGGCTTTCTATTTTTCCTGACAGATTTATCCCAGAATAACTGCCCTTTTTCAGAGAGGAATTTGAAGAGAAGGCAGGTACATAGGGGCACTTTTCCATAATATCATCCTGGCTTTGAGCAACATCCTAACTTGAGGCTGATGATTCGTTTGAATAAACTTTTCACTAGACTCTTCCTCCACAACTTTGATCATGTTTTGATCAAAAAAACCTTTTGAAACCTGTATCATCCAAAACACCTAGTGTGCTGTGTCACATGTTTGTCAGTGACACGGACACTGGCATCGAGCGCACCTCAGCAAGTTCGCTGACGACACCGAGCTCTGTGCTGTGGTCAGCAGGCTGGAGGGAGGGGATGACACCAAGAGGGACCCTCACAGGCTTGAGGGGTGGGTCTGTGCAAACCTCAGGAAGTTCAACAAGGCCAAGTGCGAGGTCCTGCGCCTGAGACAGGGTAATCCAAAGCTGCAGACAGTATTCGAGATACATCACAGGTTTTTACATTAACGAAATGACTGTTTCTGGTTTTTTTTCTGCCATTCTTTACTATAAATGACAATGGATTTGATTGCCAATAGACATTAAGCTAACCTTTGTTCAAACTGGCAATAATTTTCCCAATTGTACCTTTACTGTGTGGTAACAATTAGATCAGAGCCCATCCCTGTGTGCATAAAATTAGGACATGGTTTTTTTTAACTTTTCCCAGAAGCATTGTTTTACCTTCACTGACATTTACATAATTTTTAGAATATCAGTTGTTTGCTCTATCCTGGATTCTCTCAATTAAATTTCATTTTTTCTTAAGTTGTGGTACTCTAGCTGGGACCTCAGCAACTGATAGAAGATCAAATGAATTGTCCATTTCCCTCGTTTTATATACAACACATCTCTCAATACATCTCTGTATTACATCCCTCAAGTGTACTTGTCTTTCTTTTTCATCAACATTCTCTCATATTTTTTATTAGCTATAATGCTGAAATCTTTAGTGCAAAATGATTACAGGTATGTTGCTCAGTTCCTTACTATTGTTTAATATTCTTGCATACTATCAGTCTCTATCATATATAAAACATTCCCCCTTTATTCTGGTTTATGATCCTAGCCCATCATTAAAATTCTTTTCATTAAGTTTTTGGTCATGAATTATATTTTGTGAATACTGAGGCTAGTGAAGTATTGAGCCCATCAGACTTCTGTCTGCCCTGTGAACAAAAAATCATAGCTTACTGTTCAGTGTAAATACAATGACTTAACTGAAGGACACTTTCTTTTTACTGTGTTACTGTCACTGCCATGGATTGAGGACTTAAAATCTCTTCTTCCAATTACCTTTCCTTTTGTGTGTTTCTTCTAAAAATCATAAGTCTACCTCCTACTTTTGATATGTAAAATTATATTGCGTAAAATAGGTTGCTAAGATAGATACAATGAATGATAATTCATCGGAATGTGTTCACTTTGATAAGTAATGAATTTAAAATAGACTTTTAACTTTTAAATTTAGCTAAGTGGAATCCCAGTTAATGGGTTTACACAGTATCTAACAATGGGACTCAAATCTTAATTGCTGCTTTTAACATCTTAGAGAACAAGAATCACAGTAGAATCTAATTATTTTGAGTGCGATGACCCTTCCTGTGAGACGTTACCTAGAAATGATATTTGCAAGAACTAAAGGAATTTTTTTTGAGAATATTTATACAAACTTTAACAAAAAAAAAATATAAGGCTGTGATCTTTATCAAGCACACAGCAAAGGGAAGAGATTCTATTACTGTTTGATCTACTGGTTAGCAATTTATGCTGCTACTAATACAATAAACAAAAAGAAGGAAATAACACTGACAAAATACTGAACAAATTTTTAAAAAAATTCTGATTAGAAATTTTGATTAAATAAAATGCATGTAAAGCACCATGGTGTGATGAAAATAAATCTGTTAATATATAATTTGGATATGCCTAATACATACTATTCACGTTTTAGTCAATTGTAACAAAAATATGAAGTGTAAAAATGTCTGAAGAAGAGTCAGACATCTGCTGAAAAAAAGAAAAAAAAAAATATAGGTGAAATGTGACACAAGTTGGGCTGTAATAGATTAAATTGTATCAGCAGAGACATACATCTGCAGCCAGACTTCACAACTTACCTACCAGTTTCCAAGACTAAATATAAATTCTGAAGAGGTTATTATTTTGAAAAATCTTGATTGCAGACAGATATCACCAGTGCACTTTCTCACAGCAAACTGCAGAAAGTAGTAGTCTGAATACATGCAGAATTTCTAAGGGTTGTACAAACAATGTTACACAATTAAACATTGATTTTCTAATTGTGAAAAAATTTCTAATTCAAACACAAATTATGCACAAATACATTTTTGTTGAAATCTGTACTATGGCCTTCAGCCCAAGTGGCTCCTAAACTGGTTTAGGAACCCAATTGTGCCTGCTGTAGAACTCAGCCTCCCCTCCAGCAAAGGCAAGAGAAGACCAGATTATTTTACACAGGGATGTGGAGTCCACAGAGTGGACTGGATGGCTGAAGTGACTCAAGAAGTACCATAAGTCAGTTTGTGTGAGAAGTCAGGCAAAAGAGGAAAGATGGCATTACCATATATCAGGAGTAAATGTTTAAGTGAATAACAAAAAAAAGAGAAGTCAGTTACAATATTTAATCTTTAAAAGAAAATTTTACAGAATTTTAATAAAAAATCACATCTAGGCTTGTCCAGAGAGGAAAAGCAATGAGATCTAACAAAAGACTCAACTGGGACTGTGCTAAAAGCTGTGTGTGACCAGTTTATTGAGTGTACAATAGAGAACTACAGACACTGAGATTTTAAAATATGAGTATGACATATGTTAAATAATGTAGTCTTGTCAGCTTTTTTGAACCATTGATGTGTTTCCCTGCTCTTTTCAAGCAGCTTAAATGGTAGTGAGTTATGTATAAAAGGAGGGGATATTTGAAGCTGGAGAGATCTTTATTGTCAGGAGCAACAAAGTTTAAAAAGAGTTAGCTTTCATTATGGATTCTACAGCAGAGTTAATTTTTAGCATTTCAGTCTTTCTAATCTATGTTTCATTTTTTAGAGACTTTATGCATTATAAACATTATGGAAGAATAAAATCAATTTAATATATAAAATTATTTATTTGAAACCACTCTACTTTTATTTCTGTACTGTATGCATGTCACTGATTGTTCCAAAAACATAAAAAAATACCTCTTTTGCAAGATACTACTCAATTTTTTGTTGAAGATTTCACCAAACAGTTTGTCACCTAAGGTAAACTGAGGTGTTTTACTATGTATTTTGTAGGCACACTGGTCTTCTAGTAGGGTGTTTACTGAAAGGCTATTTCTTGTGATTGTCAGATAAGTCTGAGAGAGTAGGAGTTTTATGATTCTCATTTATCCATTACTTTGACCCCATCACTCATCTTCCTCCTCTTAAAAGATATATAAATACCAAATAAATGAAAAAGAAGCCTGACACTTGGAGATTGACATAGTCTTCAGCTTTCAAAGATGATGACTATCTGAAGCTTCTGCTGACTGTGAAGTGAGCAGAGTCAAGTTTTCCAAGAGTCACTCACAGGAGTTTACATATAGAATATTCTTATTCATTCATGGTAAAAAACTTACTGTTTTTTGAAAAATCATACCAAAATCTGAAACCTCTGTCTTATTACTTACTGCCTAGGAACTTTGTTAGCTGGGGACTGGGATAGCCAAGGAATACATGGTTCCTGTGCATCACGCGGGAGTGCATGTATAGAAATATAAACATACACAGACATTTGTAGGGCTAGATAATTTCTGTCAGAGCTGAGCAGGCCTTCATGAAGCTTGAGTGCATCTCCATTTTTACAGCACTAACAGGTAGTTAGAAGATGACTAAGCCCCTTAAAATGTTCAACTCAAGTAGAGAAATGCCATGTCAGAGTCTGTAAATGGCAAAGTAAAGCAGACAGGCCCATAAATTTTCATGTCAAAATATTGCAATAAATGCTCACTCTTTGGACACTATTTCCTCTAGCTATGCCCAGCTATCACAGCATATCTGAACTTAGGTCTAGAGCTTTGATAAATGTCTGACTTAATTTTTAAAAAGAATGAGCAAGAGGTCATTGACAGAAACCACACCAGTTAGTTCTTGAGACATAAGAACTGTTCTGATTATATTACATTTGGATTTATACTGTTAAGCTGAATGATGAGAAAATTGCCAAAGAAATCATATAAAGCATATAAATCTGACATGGAACAGAAGACTTGCTTGGTTTCTTGATTTCTTGCTTTGTGATTTTGTCTTGCTTTCTTGTTTTGTCTTGCTGTCTTGCATTCATGCTTTTTCTGTTTCTCTCTCTCTCCCCCTTTTTCTGTTCTGCATAAGTGAAACCAGAATCAGATCTTCAGGGCATATTCCTAAGCAAATGTATTTGGAGCAGAGGTCTGGGATGAAATGTTGCCCCCCTACTGAGCTGACAGTAGAACTCTCATTTACTTTAAAAAGGGCAAAAATTTATCCAAGAGAGAAGTCTACCTCTTGTAAGAAAATATTCCATCGAAGACTGGTGGGGAAAGAGAAAAATTATTACTAAACAGGTCATGAAAGAAGCATTATATTTGAGAACATGTGTGCAAAAATCACAAAATTTAATATTATGGTTCCCGTAGCAACAATAACTGTGCCACATTGCACACTTCTAAGAAGGTGTCATTTCTACAAAAGCATGTATTATAATAAAAAAGTATTTGATATGCAATGTATGAGAGGAAGGAGCTATATGGTCTATAAAATTGAGTTGCTTTATGATGGTGTATTTAAATCCTTAGGTATTTTTTCGACAGATTGAGTAATTGCTATCTAGTTTAATTTTTATATCCCATATCACATGACCATTTTTGCCCTGAAGATAAGACAACAATCTGAACAATGTTTTAGGCTTTGGGCCTGTTCAGATTTTGGTAGCTGATAAGACATTTGATAGAGTACATATTATGGCAGTAGCTTTTTAGGAGAGAAAAAAATATCCAAAAATATTTTCTGATCAAGAGGTGAGATTTAAATTTTAAAAGTCAGGAGAAATTTGAACCAGTGACCCCATGACAGGGGGATTGGAACTAGATGATCTTTAAAGTCCTTTCCAATTCAATCCATTATGTGATTTAGAAATGAGAAAGTTCTCTGTTCTGAGCTATGAGCTATCTAGCTGTTCAAGGAAGGTATAAGAAGATTCAAACCCTTTGAGGTAAAGATATGATCACATTTGTGAATTGATGAGCATGTACTGACAATACTGAAAATAAATATAAAATCTAGTTGAACAAGTGTCCTGTTTATATTCTTGGCATTCAGTTTACATTTTTACCTTCTTACCTTTTCCTGTCCTTCCTCTCTTGCAGTCCTTCGATTAATAATATGCATCAAACAAGCATAAAAATGTAAAGCTGATACAAGAGGTACTGATATATGAAATTCAGGCTTTTCTTGAGGTTTTATCACTGATGTGTTAGCTATTAATAATAAGACTGGTCAAATATTTGTCTGATGGATGGTGAAGTATTATCTGTGCAGAAAACACAAAAGGACTAATGAGAAATTCTTCTTTAGCTCTGCTACTCCTGCTTCTAGCAGGTTTGTAGGTCCAACCAAGTGCTGAAGAAGCCTTTTCTGGACTTCCAAAAATATGTAGAGAACACTGCCATTTGCTAGACATTTGGTAAGTGAGAAAAACTTCTCTCTGAATTCAGTATTCTTGAATTCCAACTTGGTTCATAAAGCAACAGGTGTAATAGCACCATGGTTCACAGGAATGTACCTGTTGGGACTCCTACCTGTAAAAGCAGTATATCAGAAAATAGCTTGCTTGTTTGCTTGCTTGCTGTCTTATAAGAAGTGGGGGTAAATAGTTCCCAAGTGCTTCCTGGTTGTTATGAAACAATATTTTTCCTGTTCTTTTAATTCCACATTTTTTGCAAAGCTTAAGTAATGAATAGTATTCATTCCATATGTTGTATTTTCTGAATAGGGACTGAAGTCTTTTATGTGATCCATCTTCCAAACATACAGCAGTCAAACTCTCAGACTGAGCATTGAGTTTCATAATTGCCATAATTGTTTTAAATTGAAATATGGGACTGAAGTGATTCACTACATTAAGAAAACTTGGTGTCATGGAAATCTACAGGAAATTAAGAATTGTAATTGTACCTCTTGTATCAGCTACATATCAACTGAATACAAATGGTCTGAACATCAGAACATTATGTACTTGTCCATTCCTATTGCTGACCAGTCTATAAAATATCCTGTCCCTTACAATTAATCTGGAGCTAGAAGATTTCACTCTAAAGTATTTAGTTTTCTTTCCTGTTGTCTATCTTCCTTAGCTTTTGTACTTTCTTTTTTTGTGTGATATAGTAGTGGTAATAAATGCTAATGCTAATGTTATGGACTGAGGAAATGTTCCTTTACTGGTAGCTTATGCTGAAAATTACCCATTCCAGACTTTTAATAGTGTTTTCATGATTTTTTTTCAGTGTGTTCAAAAGCTGCTATCCATGTCTTCACACTTGAAGTCTATTTGTGTAGACACGTACATATTGTTTCCTAATTATCTCTAACCACAGGACTATCAAGCAAGTCTAGAGTTGTACTTTTGTGCATGGAAAAAAATACTAATTTTCCTAATATCTTTAGCCTGAAAAATCTGATGCTTTCACCAATTTAATGCCTTATCACCTACCTTTTACTGGGTTCGTGCTTGTACTAATGTTCTCTCAGAGACACTATATTTTTTATCAGAAAGGTTGTCATTCTTGAGAAGCAGGTATGCACAGCAACAGAGAGCTGTGTTGACAGAGGAATTTGCAGATAAAGAATGTACTTTAATGTGCTTTTCACAAAGCTATGCTTTGCAACCCAATTTATGAAATGGCTGCATCTCAGAGGTATGGAGGAATCTTTCTGGCTGTTTTGACTAAATGAGATCCTATGAAGAGAGTAGAGATCACAGAATCACAGAATTAACTAGGTTGGAAAGATGTTTGAGATCATCAAGTCCAAAGTATGACCTTACACCACCTTATCAAATAAACCATGGCATTAAGCGCAACATCCAATCTTTCTTTAAACACCTCAAGGGACAGTGACTCCACCACCTCCCTGGGCAGCCCATGCAGCTTTAGAGCTCTACAGAGGGGCTGTATCACAGTGAAACAGTGCTCAGGGTTTTGTGGTGTGTTCAATCGGAAAGGACACTAAGAATTTATTGGACCGACCAATCAACCCTTACTAGGTGCATCTGTCACCGTAAGTATTTCTTGGGGTTGTTGAGAAAAAGTTGTGAAACAGGTCTAACATATATTAGACTTTCCCTTGAGGAAGCATAAAAGAAGGGAGGAAGTGTACAAAAGGCAGTATAAAGGTCTGTAGGAATATAAGAAGAAAAAGAACAAAAAGAAAGAAAAAACTAAAGCTACAGAAGTCTGAAATATAAGTTACTGGTTTGACTGCTGTGAATCTAATCTTTTTTATTTTCAGGTTTCCCCATAGCTGTTTTTAGGCCGTTATTGGTATAACTGGAAAGTCACTTAGCACTGGCAGTGTGAAAGAGTTGGTTAGAAATCCTGCTTTCTACTTCCTCCTCCGTAACTCTGCTGGTAGATAGTTTTGATGCTGCTAATACTTTTTCTTAGTACAGCAAGTGCTGTAGTATTTCCACAGGAATTTAGCAGGTAGATTTTTAGATATGAGGATTATTTCAGGTCTACCAGCTGGTTTTCTGGTTATTGCTTTCTACTGACTTTCCATACTGAGGCACTCATCAGCTCAGAAGCTGAAAAATGAGCTGGTTGTGCACTGGAGAAAAGCACATATTGTGCTTTTATGTCTTAGGAATATTGCCAATAGGACATAACAAAATACGATTGTCCCTCTTCTAAACTAGATGTTAACTAATTCATTGAATAGGAAGAGCTGGGAATTGCCTGGCAATGACTCTCACTTTCCTATGCAACATTTCCCTACTTGCTCTCTCTCAAGGGTGAAATATAATAGAGCTCTAAAGGCATCCTCTCAAGAAATTTTTGCTTGCGTTTTTTGCGTTGAATCAAATGTTTGAAGGGTTGTTTGAGCTGTCACGTGTCTGTCAGATTATTCCTCTTTCTGTTGTAAAGATTCTCTGCTATGACAGAGAGAATGACTTGCTGAGGATTATACAGTACCACTTCCTTGCATAGCTGGGCATGAGGAATTAATTACAATCTTAATGCTCAGCAGAAGTGACAGATTATGACTGATGGGGAATTGTGCTGGAACAGCTCATCTGAAAGAAAGGCAGGGAAAGTGGGCTCCCTTGGCTCCGCTTGCACTGCTGGGAAGTATGTGTGTTTTAAAGCATGGCAACTGTGATAGGAGTCTCTTCAGCCCAGCCCTACACTCCAGCAAAATATGCAGACCTTTGATTGCTTCTCTGTTATATGCCAGGACTTTGTCCTTCACACAGACACATTCCCAGTGGCCATGATGGACCTCTGTCTGGCCACTGAAGAGGTGAGCAAGGTCCAACATCTGAGATAGAAGCTCTTGCTGCTGATATTTGTGACTGACTCGGTGTGTGTGGCACCAAAACCATGTTATTTTCATCCTACCTCCTTTTCTACTGTGGTGTACCTTCATTCCTGTGGGGAAAATCCCCTGCAAATCCACTCATCTATGGACTTTAAGGAAGAAGCCATTGGAAACATGTTAATATCAATATTTCTGCTTTTCTTTTTGTGGCCCATTGCCCCTGGTTCAGAAAAAACTTGTTTTTTTCTAGTGTTGAAGAACAAACATGAGGAGATGGGACTGGGTCTTGTACACCTAAGTTATTAGAACAATGTATACAAATTATTTTCTCTTAATGTACTGTAGTAGCAGTGATCACTGGAAAAAATCAAGAGAACAATTACAGTTAAAACCAATCTTTATAAATAAAGCCATACAACTGGTCAAATAAGGAAGATAGGGTCTTGTCTGTCACTTAGGAAATCTGAGTTTTGTTGAACAGCCTTATACAAACCTATTAATCTTCATTACAGATTATTCTACTAAATGTGGATAGTAATGCTAAATCTTCCCTACCTTTTACCAGCTTCTCTATATGGATAGCAAAATCTTCTGTGTGGAAGTTATATTATAGCTGTATTACATTCTTTCTAGAACAAAATGGCAAGCATATGAGGAGCCTCATTTTGGTTAGGACAACATTGCAAAGTTCTGTGGAAACATACAAACAACTTCTGCTGGTTTGAGTCACCAACCAATGAAAATTGATTTAATAATCTGAAACTGAAATTTGTGATCTTTAAATAGTTCAATTCTACAAGACATTGGACTGAAGTCTTATTCTTGATCCTTTTGCTTTTCAGGATACCTGTAAAATTTCAACTTTAGAATGTATTCTGACAAAAGGTAATGACAATTTTCAGAGTAATGTTCAAGTAGTGATACATTTCATGTTGATCATTTTTTCTTCTTTCTCACACCTCAGATTCAGCTTTTGGCTGAATTACTAACCCTTACACTTTGCTAAAGCAGGTAGGACCTGATATTCATTATTTAAAAATGTATTTAGCAACATATACTTTGTTGGTTTTCGATCCTAAATTATAAATTTCTTCTGGCCATCATTAATAGAAATAGTTTTGACTGTCACTGATTTTTTTTCTTCTTTTCTGTTTTTATAAATAAAAATTTGGGGTTTGTGTCTGTCTCAGGCTGTTTTGACAAGGAGGCTTGCTATCATCGTACTCTCACTTATTTAGAACCATCTAATCGTGCTGATAACACTTTTCTTTCTGGAAACACCAGAATGCTAGGATTTTCTCTTGCTATACAAAAATATCTATTTTTTCCCAGACTCATAATGCAAGACTGTAAAGCAAAGTCAAAAATACTTCCTTTGTAGCACTTTGTGTCTTAAAAAAGAAATACAAAAATTCCCTTCTTGACAAGTATTTCTTAACACTACAAAACTCAGTAGACTGTTCAGCATACTTGTGTTCCTGCTAACACAAGGGAATGACAAGGAAGTTACTGTTATGGCCAGATGATGAATTAGGTTCTCTGTTGATATTAAAATGATTGAAGAATAATTCTGAGGGCTTTTTCAAGAATTAATGTTGAATGAATATTTTCTTGGTTTAGTAACATGAAATAGGAAAACATTCCTGAAAAGGAGAATGTGAGAAACACAGCAGTTTAATGAAATATCAATTGACTCAGTGGTGTGAGGTTACTGAATGCAGTGGAAGTATTAATGAGGGCCCTTTCCTTTTGTAGGTAATTCAGATTATTTTCTGATGATCTTTGCTTTGAAAATTTTACTGCTTTGCAGGGTTTTCCTTTTAACAAAACAGTACGAAATTTCAGTGGTTTGAGAAAAAAGAAAACTGGTATTAACATCTAAGAGCAGAGATCATCTATCTAAATCTTTTTAGGCTCCATGAAACACTTTACTGTTTCTCAGCACTGAACTGCATGTAACTGAGCTCTTCCAGAAAAAAATATTCCTACATGAGCTCATGTGGCAAACAGTAGACTGCTCTGAAAAGTATTAGACTTTTTCTAAATTAAGGGTTTCTGTTTATTAGATTTCCACTGATACAAATTGTAATTCAAAAGCTGAAAAACTAAGAAAATATTCAAAATATAGAGCTGCCTTAACAGTATAGGAGTATACTACCCCTAAACGATGCAGTCAGTTCTTGCTTCCTGAGACATAATTTTAAAGATGGACATAGAGAGAGGTTAAAAACAACAAAAACAATGCTGATGGACCAGCTGAACTATTCACCAAATCCCACAATACAGAACCAGAGGCATTTTACATGGGAGATTGCTCTATAAGACAGAAAAAAGTCTTTGTGCAGTATATAGTGAACTTCTGGAATTTGTTGCCCCAGAATGCTTTGAAAGCAGACAGTATAAGCAAATAGAAAAAATTGTTTAGACAAATTCATGGATAACACATCTGTAAATAGATAGTAAAACAAATAGACAACGATGTACAATCAAACATCTGTGATGGATTAAATCTCTGTGCTCATGGAGAGTAGTCAGGCTAATGTGCTTTACCTGGGCACTGTCTGCTTTTCCAGTTGTCTGGAGACAGACAGTTGGGATACATGGACTGCTGCTCAGACACAGAAATAAGGCATTTCTTATAATCTTCATAAAAGATTAATGATCAATAATGATTTTTGGATATACCATAACATTATCTTAAACACCAAGAAAAAAATAGCATCTTTGTTTAGATATGAATCTAATAACAAGAAAATATTTTTCTTGATGTTTACTTCAAATTGCAATTGTTTATTTCTGTAATTTGGAACTTCAGTCTGAAAGAGCACCACCAGTTCAAAAGTAGGTATCTGCAGGCTCATATCTTTTAACAGAAGACATATCAAACCTGTTGTTTTTTTAGATTTTGTTAAGCAAGTTTTTCAGATTAAAATCACGCAAGTCTAAAGCCAAACCAAACTTTTATGACAATTGCTCTTGTTGCATGAGATAAAGATAGGGGAAACAAAAAAAGATAAACCCACTTCTTTCTGCATTTAGTCTATTTTTGAAATTTTAGGAAAGTTTGTGATTATGTTATGTGAAATTTCATATTGATCTTAGTTTCCATTATATTTCCTGAAGTATGACCAGGGTTCCAAAGTGTTTGCTGACTGTGGAAATCTTTTTCCTTAACTTTTCCTTGGTTATCTCAGATTTTTTCTCAGCAGAAAGTATAATTAATTTTAATACACCTTCATTAATATTATACTCTTGTGTAATATTAATATATTATTTGTAATACAGATTAATTACTAACAAATTTTTATACATATTTGAAATAAAAGAATTGAAATATTTTGAGTTTCAAAACTCATAATCATAACTTGTATCATAAAAGTAATTATTTATCCATACAGGGTTAATATTTTTTATTACTTACTTGTAAGCGTCTCAATTATTTTTTTGATAGTAGTGTTCTTTAAAAAAGAAAGTACACTTCTAAAGGAAAAGCAATAAAAGGCATTTTAAAATATTATTCCCTACCAAACATTAACAGAAGGACATGTGAAGTTTCAGGCTTCCATTGTACAAAGAATACCAATTCTCCCCCTTCCCTAAATTAAAACAAAACAAAACATCTTGAAAACACTTGTTACATTAAGGGTTCTACATTTTGCATATGCTGCCTAAAGCAGATTAGAAAATTTTAATACCTTTGTTTAGTCCTAAGCAATAAAGAAAGTATAGCAATTAGCTCCTTTGTGAGAGGTGTGTGGCTGGGGAATTCTTTCTTACAGCTGGACCTAGGCAGAGGTATTGCCAGACTCTTTTAGCAGTCACAAGTCTACAAGAATCTAGCACAGTGATGAGGAGGCAATGCTGCTGTGACCACCTCTGTCACCACTTTTTGAAAATAAGAGCATCATTCTTCATTCAGCATTTCTTTAGGTTGCCATGATATTCCCCTCTGGGGCATAAAGACTTTTAAAACCAATTTTTTTCTCTTCCCCTCCTGTACACCTCTTCTTCCTCCTCTTACAGAGCCTGTTTGTTGGAAGACTGGCATGGCCAGCAACCTCCACTCTGAGGCTGAGTAAACACACTGGATAGGTAACCAAAGGTCAGCCTGCTGCCTCTCCCTTGATAGTTTCTGTCACAAAAGAAATGGCAGAACTGCTAAGGGAGAGGATTTGGGTGAGTAGAAAAAGTGAGTTGGAAGAGGAAGAATTTCATAGAGAGCTGTGTTTATTAATTGCAGATTCTGCGGTTAGAGGTTTGCTGCTGAGTCGAATTTTAAATTCCACAATTTATAATCTAGAAAAAAGTTTGATAATTTATTTTCTTAGGCTGGTGTAGGCATTACTGAGAGAAGAATTTCTACATATGTTGCAGAAAGAGAGAAAAAGGAAACCATTAGGTGTCAGGTGAAATTTTCATCTTGATAGTGCCATAAATCTTAACTTTTGAAGTTCACTTCAAAACCATTGTCTTCAACTCCTTAAAATGTGTCTAAATGTTCCCAGTTAATTCAATATTAATAAAAAGAGGGTGTATGGTGCAGGAATTAATATTTTATAGCAACATGTCTTTCATCTGTATGTGTCCTCCCATTCCTACAGGTATAAAGTTTCCAATTTGACAGTGATGTCAGGGTTTGGTAATTCACTTAGATGACCTAAAATAGCTAGTAAAGTTTTACCTTAGTAAAACGATGAAGCTAATGATAATGAATCTAACAAATGATTCCCATCTAATATATGATTTAATATGATACTGTTAATATCTGATAATGATATTAGCAAAAACCTGTCATGCTAATTATCAATATAATCTAGTAGAGAAATGTGAGAAGGTAATGAAATGATACACTTGTTTGGTTAATGGGACTTTTATCAAAAGAACCAAAGTGAATAATTTTCATAATCTTAACTTGAAAGGGCACAGTGTTGGCAGTTGGAATCAGACAGATTCACAAGTGAAAGATTTGTAGAGAAAAATGAGATATTGTATGTTTTCTTTCGGCTGAATCAATAAGGTGGTTAGCCATCTAAATGAAAGTTATGCAACCAATAAGGATTGCTCTGTTTTTCAACACAAAACTACTGGTTTGTATTTGTTGCAAATTTTATCCTGAAAAGAATTATAGTTCTGATTAAAAGAATAGGGTAAGCAAAAGAATGAAATAGTTTCAGTATTCCAAATGGGAGTGACAGATTTGTGTAAAAGTGTGTAGTAATTTCTATTCACATACATACAGTATATGCAGTCATCTTTGGATAGTATCCACTGCTGAATAAATTGAAAAATACATATTGATTTTAAATATGGAATTTTTTAATACCCATTTTAAATAATAATGCTCTCAGTATAGTTAGAGGTAGTAATGTAAGTTATATGTATAAGTTATATGTATAAGTTATATATAATGTAAGTTATACATGTACCTTGAAAGAAATATGGTCCTTGAACAGATTTTCCATAGAACCACCTCTGCAGTATTTTGCTTTAGGTTTAATCAATCTTGAAAAAAAAAACCCAAACAAAACAAAACCCAAACCCGAAGAAACAAGAACCGTCCCCCCCCCCCCAAAAAAAAAACCCAGAAAAACCCAACAAAACACCCCTGCCCCAGATTCTGTTATTTCAAAAACAGGTTTGCAGAAGTCATCCATAGTTTCATTGAAATTCCCCAAAATGTATATTCCTGAATGAGTTGAAGAGATCTGCTGTGGAAAGGATCATAAAATTAGAATGCTGCTAATGCTAGAACGGATGAAACACATGAAGATAAAATAAAGCGGCACACAATATAAAAGGTGTAGGGTAGTAGGCCCAAAACCAAAACTATTCACAGATGTTATAGGAGAAAGTGATAAAGTCATCTCTGTGATGAAAGCTACTGCTAGTTGATCTTTCTTAGCAGTGAGAGCAAGATTACTTCTGTGTTGCAGGGACAAGCAATATTAAATGCTTTATGTGGCCACATGCCTCCTGACTAGGTAAGCAAAAGTCTCAGAACAGAGGGAAGTTCCTCTGCTGCTGAGTGTTATGTGCATGGTGATCTGCAGTGGCCTTTTACAGTTTCTGAAGGAAGGTGGTATGAATTGAAAAATATACAAAGACAATGTGAGGCTGGAAATGGGAATCATAAAAACTGACTGCAAATGAATGAAAATAAATTTTACCCAAGGAGAAATTATTTCCTTAAAATCCAGATCCCCTGGCATTGCTGGTAAGTACTGCCTCTACAACTCCACAGTTCACAAGACGTAGAAAAGAACTTCTGTCAGCTGTAGCTTTTTTGGATCAAGTTACAGAATGCTTGCCAGCACCAACATAACAAACCTTTGTGATACAAATACCTAGGTACTGGTAAAAGCATCAAGAGGGGAAAAACCTAGGCCCTAGATATACACTGTATCTTTAAAGCACAGGAAAAGAGAATAAATTCTAGAAATGCTATCAACTCATATGATTATCATCCAAGATCAAATTAAACTATAGCTTTGGGAAACATTCTTAGTGAATGGCAGACATCATGAAAATCTTCTCGAGAAAGACATATATGAAGGTAAAGAGCATTAAGGCAGAACATTTTTTTTGTCATGTATATTGATCATACAGAACAGCAGCAGTGCCATAGCTGCTTCCTCATTAAAAAGCTTAAGACTATTTTGAGGATATTTCGAAAGTTCCAGAAAGAAAGGAAGAAAGAAACAACAGAAAAAGAAAAAAACAGGAAAAGGAATTACACTGACATAAACTTGAGCAAATATCTGGGAAATTATGTGATATTAAGGGAGTTAAGAGACATTAATTGCTCCTTCTAAGTCTTTGGTATGTTTTGGTCAAATATATCTGGATTCAGAGGTATAATTATCACCCTTTCCTGGGAAATTGATCTATCAAGGATACTTTTGCTCATAGCAATGATGCTATAAATTTTGCGAATCTCCCAAGCAATGATCTCACATCTTTTTGCTCTTAAAATTATTTCTAGTCTCTTTTTTTGTTACAGTGTTCTCTCTGTTCCTTGTTCCTTGTTAGCAAGGGAACATCAGGTTTGAAATGAGCCTAATCTCTGTAGTGGATGAGCTGGCTTATTCTTTGTCCTTTCAATCATATTATCATTTTAGATAAACATGCACAAATCCAGTAATTTTCCTGAATACCATGTGCTTTAAAACTTGTTAACTGCATTATGATGGTACTGGTGAAGCAAGTAATGGGTAAATCACTATTTTTTTAAGAATGGCATGTTTTGTGAGAAATTGTCTAATTAATGAAGCAGAGCTACAAACATGTCCTGTACTTTCCATATCAGATTTCTACTTATTCGTAGCACTGTTCAGTTATAGGAACGGGCACTGGTGCACTTTGGTAAAAATGCTTTAGCTGGGAAAAAAGAGATAGCATTTGTAGTTCAGCTTGCTTTAACTGCTTTGCTTATTTATTAAAAAGGGGGTGTTTTTGTAATCATAATTCTGTTCTAGATGAGGAAAGCAGTAAATTAGTGTTCTTTTTTCCTGAGACTTCAAAATATTTAATGGCAAAATGAAAACAGAGTTTATACAATCAAAAATTTGCCCAATTACAGGCAGAGGGAATCACTGCCTCCATAATGGCTATTCCTAATCTCACTGAATGGGAGTATTTTGTTTCAGATTGTGTCATTTCTGTCTCCTTTAGGGGGTTCCCTTCTCAATATATCAGGTCTGGCAATGCTTATGAAGCAATACCCGAAGCATTAGGGCTCCTCCAGCACTTTCCAGGTTCTGAGTTTGGATGCATTTTTTATAGACAGGCCTCTCAATAACTGGTGGATCTGCAGCTTACAAGGAAAACAGATTTCAGCTCTAATGCAAAAGTTTATAGCTGCACACAACTGGAGAATATTCTCTAACCTATTTACTTACTCTCATGCATAGTCTATAGCTGGCCTTCAGAAAAAAAGTATTTAGTTGCTTCATATATATAACCCTGCCTTTGTGTCTTTATGTACACGTAAGGGAAGAGTTAAAGTAGAAAGGCACAGGTGGCTGTATATGTGTGTTGGAAGTGAAAAAGATTTCTTAGGAGCTGAAAGGTGTTTAGTGTCATGTGTAAGATTCCCTGCAGTGATACTAATAAAACTTACATGTTATATTGCAGCAAAGTTCATGTTTTGGGATCCGCGTGTCACTTGAAATTGAATATCTTAGTATTTGTTCATTCTGTGAATTTGATTAAGATGCATGTATGTGGTAAAAATTCCACGTCGTGGTAGCTTGACCCTGGCTGGATGACAGGTGCCCACCTAAGCTGCTTATCACTCTCCTCCTCAGCTGGACATCAGAGAAAAAAATAGAACAAAAGGCCTGTGGGTGGGGATAAGGACAAGCAGAGATCACTCACTAGTTACCGTCTTGGGCAAAATGGACTCAGCTTGGGGAAATTAGTATATTTTATTTACCAAGCAAATCAGGATAGGATAATGAGAAAGAAACCCAATAAAATACCTTCTCCCCACCCCTCCCTTCTTCCTTGGCTCAACTTTACTTTGGATTTTTTCTCCCTCCTCCTGCACCCAGTGGGGCACGGGAACATGGAATGGCAGTTGTGATTATTTAATCACATTTCTGCTGCTCCTTCCCCCTCAGGGAGAGCACTGCTCACACTCTTCTCCTGCTTGATCTTGGTGTTCCTCTGATGGGACAGTCTCCAACATGAACTTTTCCAACGTGACTCCTCACACTTTGCAGTTCTTCATGAACTCCAGCACGGGTCACTTCCATTCAGTGCAGTCCTTCAGAATAGACTGTTCTAGTGTGGGTCCTCTGTGGGTTTACAACTCCTGCAAGAAAACCTACTCCAGCATGGACTCCTCTCTCCATGTGGCCACAGGTCCTGCCAGGAGCCTTCTCCAGAGTGGGCTTCCCATGGGGTCACAGGCTCCTTCAGGCATCTGCTTGCTCCAGTGGGGGTCCTCCATGGGCTGCAGGTGGATCTCTGCTCCACCATGGACCTCCATGGGCTGCAGAGGGACAGCCTGACTCACCAGGGTCTGCACCAGAATCTGAAAGGGAATCTCTGCTCTGGTACCTTGAGCACCTCCTCCTTCTTCACTGACCCTGGTGTGTATAGAGCTGTAACATACATTATCATTCTCTTGGTAGAAATTACCGTTGTACAGCAACTTTCCCCCATTCTTTACTCTGTTATCCCACAGGCCCTGTCACTATTGCTGATGGGCTCGGCCATGGCCAGCAGCAGGTCCATCTTGGAGCCGGCCACCATTGACCTTTGTGGACAGGGGGGAAGCTTGTGACAGCTTCTCACAGAGCCTCATGCTACCAAAACCTGGCCACGCAAACCCGATAAACATGTACAGCAATTCATGTTGAAAAAGTGGTTCTTAAATATGATAGAGACTACCTATATTACAAAAGAGTTTGTCTTTTTTTTATCTCCTCTGCAAACAGGACATTATCTACAGTGTCTGTTCCCTAATGACACCCAAAGATATGCAGATTGCTGAGACCTTTGGATTTTTCAAGGTCAAATCAAACTGAAGGCAGTCGTTCCTCATCCAGCTTGGCTGAGCCAAGTTGCTTGCTTTGGCACTGCTACCGCATCCTAAAAAAGCAGATTTTTCTTGCTTGTGGGCAGGTGGTTAGAATACCACATAGAGCTCATTTTTGACTGTCAAGATTGAAATTATTTCTCAGCCAAGGATAGCTATAACTACATCTGTTAGCTATTAAATTGTGGAGAAAAAAAACCTTGCAAAGGTTCAAAATGTACCTCATGTGTAAGAAAAAGTAATTCAGAATTTCAGACCAACTTCTGTGGAAATGTCTGAAAAGATAAATGCAATTCCATTATGTTCTGAACAAGAAAATTACTGCAACTCTGGTAGACCCTGTTCTTAAGCTAATGAGAGTTCAACTATAGTTTGAGCAACAGAAGCATAAGTGATTATTACTAATGTGTCAACGACTTCAGTAAAACCTGAAATTATTTTTTTTGCTCACACCAGTATGGTTTTTAACAGATGCTTGGATTCTATATATCAAAATCTGTGTAATTTAATGTCTTTGCCTGAACTAATGCTAAAGCAAACCATTTAAATGGGAAGAATAAGAGGTGTTAAACTGTTTTTATTTTTTCTTAAAAGACAGTAAATATAAGAAAGTGAAAGACTACTCTTCATTAGTAGAGGCTTTATGAAGTTTAAGAGATTGTTCAGTAATTATAACTCATGCTAATGAACTAGATATGAAATTAACAAATACTAAGTTAATTATTACTTACAGCAATGCAATTGTTCTCTTAAGAATTCATTCAGATATCTTCTAAATTTAATTAAAAACTTCATGCATGAGAGCTAACAGAGGTCATGGTTACAGTCAGTCAGAGAAATGAGTCTAAGAATGCTCAACTAAGAAAGAAAAATAGATTGCATTGCTTTCAAAATATATGTTATATTATTGACTACAATTCCTTTGCAGCAAAGACGTCTCACAAGGAATTGATGTAAAATTCCTGGTGAGCTAATAGTGCTTTAAATTGATATTTGCCTTGAGGATTTTAAGTTTTGCAGCCATTGTTGAAGAGTGCTAGAAGCATTCCAAAGTATTTTTTCACTTTGTATTGTATTAATTTTTCACAGAACTATTGATCATTACACTTAAAACTGTTATTCATTTACATAGATCTAAATCCCCAAAGTTGATGGCAGTAGTCTGCAGACTATCCTTAAGAAAAAAAGTCGAGTCACTTTTCAGAAATGATGGTTGTGTTAGGAATTTGGCCTTGTAGGATTGCACCAAAAAATCGACAATAATTTTATTTCATCATGTCTAGCTAAAATGTTTAGCTAGTGAAACAAATAAATGGTAGTTGCTACATTTAGATTCAGATCCATATTGCCAATGTAGCACACACGTGTTCTCTTCCTTGCAATTTAGGTCAGAGATTAAAATTTCTGTAGGATTCATGGAAGAGAGGGGCAATGACTATTTTTGACTATGAATCAATTTGGATTCTCTTCTTAGGAAAGAAAACTGAGTTTGTGAAGTTTTATTTTAAAAATATCAATGTAGTCTTTGCAAGAGTAATTAAAAAAACCCTACAATTGTGAACAAAACATGGCTTTCTAAAGCCTGTATTCTGGTTTGTTTGCAGGAATATTTGTTGCAGTTTATTAATCTATTGTGGAGTAACTCAGCAATGAAATTATTTTAAAAATTAAAACCAATATCAAGAAACAGATGATCCAGTTCACTGTAACATGAGCCTTTGCTGTGGTTTACTATTAATGCATGCAGTGAAAATCTCAAGTAAAACTTTTTTTTAAAATTCCAGAGTGTTCCACAGGACAGTGTTTGCAGTAGTATTGCTAGAGAGGATGCAAGGTCCCCAGATAACTGCCCTATGCAAATACTACAGTAACATTTTGAAGGAATTGTTTTAGGAAAATAGATTTTCTTGCCTCTCTTCTGTTCACAGGTATGCAGGTACTTATTTTTTACAAGATATCTTTTTTTTTTTTTTCTATTGAGCCTACATGTGGGAAAAATCTGATGATTTATATAACCCATATATGAAATAGCAGAAGGTTTTACATTTAACTGTTTAAGGGATTTATTCATGAAATATCACTCCTACCTACTAAAGTAGATAATTAGAACTGCTGCTTTTGTTTCTTTTCCATTTCTTTTTTCTCCCCTATTCCCTTAATGTGTTTATTAACATTGTAAATTTTAATTCTATTTCCTCTGAGTAAAAACTACTTGTGTACAATAATCTGCTTTTTTCAATATGAGAATTTGTATATAATTCCTCTTTAATCACTACAAGAGACTTTATTTGTGCATAATTGTAGAAAAATGTTCTGGTTTATGATGCTTATTTCAAGAGTAGAAAAGAAATATGTATTTACTATGTTTTAGAAATAATAAAAAGAACCAATTATAATTACTGCACTCTGTAATCTTTTTCTTTTTGCCTTAGGCCTTAAAGAACACACCATACACCTGTGTTAAACCCTTAGATTTTCACAGGGCCTCTGAAAACCTTTGCAAGACCTATCCAGGCAGACCATTTTTTTGCCTCCAATTTTGTTTTTAAGTACTAATTACAAAACCTTTTTTTTCCTTTCTCTTAGTAATTTCCTAATCGTAATAAAGGAGGAGATTATTTGGGAATAAGAGATTGTGTCTGGTCAGAAATTGAGTCACTGACTGGCATTTGCCATATTATTTTCCTGACATTTATGAGGTAAACATGTCAGCAGAATTACCTTTCAAATCCTTTCACCTTTCTGTGTGAAATTCAGTCTTGTACATGAAGTCTGTAAGGGTACAAAACTTTATCACAGTATACTCTTGTGTATTCAGGAGGATGAATGGAAGAAAAAATTAAATATTTTTTGAGCTATTTTTTGCCTTTATCACTGATTGAAGAGACCCATTTAATAATTTTCAGACGTGTCTAATCAAACAGCAGAATTAATGGACAACTCGCATCCTATACTTTAAAACATTTTACTAGTAAAATATGTGATACTTTATAAAAGAAACTATCAATGAGACAAAGCATTATGAAATGTCAAAACATAAATAATTTTATTGTCCAAACTGTATGCCATATCTCTTAAAAAACAAAAGGATTTGCACAGTAATAAATTGCTTTTTTAGCATAATTGAATTATTATAGCATACTCTTTGTGTTTAGGAAATCATATATTTACCAACTAGGACAGTTTTACATTTTTGTTTTGAATGGTTTAGGAATTTAGTCTTGAATAATGTGTATTATGAAACTGTTCTAGAAAAAAAGAAGATCAGTCTTTTTCTTTTCTGCAAATAGGCTATTATTTTTTCAGCTTCCAATGAAAGTACATTCCACTAGAATATAGTACTAGCATGCTCATCCTTTTAGCTGCCAGAAAAATGCTGAATGAAAAAGCATTGGTCAGATTTTGTGACTTGCAAATTAAGTAATTATAATTTTTATTTGACTAATATAGCCAAATAAAGTTAATAAAATGCACTTTTGAGGATTCCTTATTCATCTAATATTTCATGGCCTCCAGGTTATTGATTAGCTTGTCCTTTTAACATACTCACCCTCCTCCCCAAACAAAACAAACCTCCCAAAACCCAATTTTTTTCATTTTGACTTGTGAATGTCCCTGATTAGTGCTGTTGCACAGTTCAGCTGAATCTCCTGGTGCAGATGATTTTCTCTCTCCAGCTGACTTTTTTTTTTAGATTTAGAGTGTGCTCCTTCTGCCTTCAGCTCTGAGGGCATATCTTCCAGACAGCGAAAAGCGATGAGCAGCTGGAGGCAACAAGCTAGATCAAAAGTCTGTTTCTGTCTATAGACAGACTTGTTTATTCAAAACTAAATAAGAGGTATCACTATTCATAGTCCCATCTGTAAACGCTTCATCCTGGTAATAATTCAACGTGCGTGACAATTGGTGTCTGGGGTTAAAGCAACATCTCTGCATGAATGATTGCAGAATAACAGGTTCCATCTGAAAAAAAGCAGAAGTGTGCAGTAGAAGGCAGACTGGCATTATGAAAATGACAGCTACTTGAGGAACTAAATACAGGAATTTTGCATACTCTGCAGCTCAGTTTTAGTAGTAATCTGTAGTTTGTCATTTTGTAATGCTGGGACATGCTGCGGCAATATGATTTTCTGTAGAGGATGGCATCAATGTCATTTTCCTTCATCACTTGGCCTTCTCTTAAAGGTTTCTTCTAAGTTTATCCTGTTTAGCTTGTTATAGCTGAAAAAATCCTACCCCCAGGATAGAATCATTTCAGGAATCTAAGCTCTGAATCTGAGGCCAGTTCAGATACACCAGTATATTTTTGACGAAGAAAAATGGTCTTAAACATTATCTTTATGTGATTGCAACATATATATATTCACTCGTGTTTACCTGAGATAAAATCTGATGGTTCAAATTTTGTTACTACAGAGATGGAGTTAATAATCTCTAATTATATTTAACTGAAAAGTCTCTTCTTCCTTTGTTGTGATGTGATTTCTGGCAAAACAATGTAGTAGACAGGCCCTGATAGTGCAACTAGCTCATACAAAATTTTTATATATTTTGAATTGAGTAACACTCTTGAAGTCCAAAGGACTTCAGTGTGGGTATTTTTAAGCTGGTGTTGAGTTGTATGCAAGATCAAAATCCAAACCTGTAATATGTGAATTTTCCTAACAAAACATTGTTGGGTTTGGGTTTTTTGTTTGTTTGTTTGTTTTTAAAATCTTTTTAACTAACCATTTTTTCCAATTCTGTTTAGAACCATTGGATACAAAAAGAAGTATGTGAAAGTTCCACATGGTCATATTTGGGTGGAAGGGGATCACCATGGACACAGCTTTGACAGCAATGCTTTTGGTCCTGTAAGTCAATTCTCTCTCTATATGTCACACTTTGCAACTGAAAAACTGTGCATATGTGAAACACAGCAAGTATGAATTGATTGTGAGTGTAGTTTTATTATTTTTGTGAGAATTATTAGACTTTATACAATATCTCGGCCAGCAGATATTGAGTTTTTTCTTAGCTATTATATAAGGAATAAAGACTTGTTTCAATTCTCCACATGGAAGGAGATGTGGTAGAGATTTTAAATTTGGAGGGATATACTGGAATAGTAGCAAGAGGGCGAGCCAGCTCCCTGTAGCTGACAGATGCTCCCTGGGGACATTTTGCCAGCTGATATAATTTGGAATTTTTCCCTCCTTGGAGCTTGGTCTTGCTTTAGTGCCAGTGCTGGGATAAAGAATTGGGAAACTGTAACCATGCTTAACAAGGGTTAACAGGTAAATGGTCAGTGGATAAGAGTAGAGATATTTCAAGACTCTTCCCAAGGTAAATATTTAAATTTTCTTTGAATATTGAATGGAAAGAAAATGTAACCTGTAAAATCTGTTTCTTGATGGGTAAAAGTGTGCGTCTTTTCATCAGGAGAAGAGTAAATTCTTTCTCTGAACTCTAGTTTGGGTTTGTTACACTTCATATAGATTCTTGGTCTTGTTTTAACCTAATCTAGAATGCAGGAAATAGCTGCATAAGCTGTGTATCCTGCTGTGGAAATACAAACTCTTTTGGCCCTATTCTAAATGCAGGATTTTTCTCTTTTCTTAAGACAGAATATTCCTCTCATATTATTAAAAAACCCCACTGTTTGTTACAGGGAAATTGTCAAGATTGGATTTTTCTACCCTTATGCATTTCACATCTATTTCATACAGAAGTCATCCCACTGACTGATTGAATTAATGACAAGAAGGACCTTATGAGTTTGTCTGGCTTCTTGACGTTTAGCCCAATTATTAAATTGAATTAGTTTGTTCTCAGGAAAAAATACAAATTAGGCCTACTGTCTGATTTAGAGCATGTAATGGTAATGCCTCTCTTCTGGTTTGTCTTACTTTTTTCGTGCTTGTATTTCTTGCTGGTTTTCGTTATGATTTTCCTTCTACTATCTTCTAAGATTTCTAACATCTAGTTTTAGAGGTTCTTTCCTGCAGAATGTAATTCAGCCTATCCTGTGCAAGTATCTCTTTCCTCCCTTAGTAAGCTTTTCTCTGTCACTCCCTGTTCCCAACATAAATCATAGTAATAAAGCCACTAATCTTATTTTCACTTACAAATATATTGCCAATGTAGACTCAGAGCATAAAGAACCTTTAGCAGTTGGTCACTGGTTTCAGATTTACAGCAGCTCACACAGAAATTCATACAAGGTAAAATCCTCAAGGTAGGCACCATGCAGTTTTCATGCAAGATAGAATGTTAGGGTAAATCTAAATACCCTCAGATTTTTGCTCAATTCACTGATGTTTATAAATATTAGTAAATCCCCTTCACTAGACTTTGACCTCACATTAATCATCAATTGTTAGCTAACATCAGATAGTATGGCACTTTTCTTACAGCAACGGCACTTTTGAGGGCTAGCAGGACAGATTCTGACAGTGAATTCTTTATCTTTCTGCAGGAAGAATGACCTTTGTATTGCTTAGATGAATACATTGTGGACAAGTCAGATGTAAATAGGTATTTTCCTCTCAAATTAAATCAGAACAGCAATTGCTGAATGGAGGCAGAAGGGGAAGAAGAGCTCACAGGATTTGAAACTAGCTTCAGAATAATAAAATAGAATTTTTGTCTGTAGAAGAAAATGGAAAGTGTATTTAGGAGGACACATTGCACTCCAGGTTCTTTTCATCCTACACATGTAAGATTTTAGGTTACTGGGACATTTTCTTCTCCTCTTCTGTACTCTGGAGATTATTTGCACAAGTGAATTAAAATATTAAAATCACTCTTTCAAGCCATTCAGAAGGTATGTTCTTTTTAAAAAAAATTCTCTCATAAGACTGCAGCAGTCATAAGGAATAGACAGCACAATGGTAAGACATGGACATGTTTTTCTCACTTTGTTAGTATATAGGTCACTTAACATCATTTTGAAAGTCAGAATGGTGACACACATAATGTTTAACCTAATGTCTTTTCTTTGATCAAAAGATGAAGTAGAAATAGTGTGGGATTTAAGTGGGTTGTTTTGTAGGCTACCACTTTTTCTCTTTTCATGTGATCATATAGTAGAAAGACATTTACAGTGGAGATAGACCCAGTAATGTTTTGTAGATGAGCTTAATGAGTTACATGGGGCATAAAAGGAAATTATGGAAAAACAGATTGAGAACAGATGTTAGAATAATTTTTTCTCTTGGAGAATAACAATATCTGTAATGGCCTAATGGGTTAGGTTGATAAAGGAAAAACCCTGATACCAATCAAGTTCTAAATTAGATGCACCTTTGGAGAGAGATTAATTTCTAAGCTGTAAAATTTGGCCTGATTAAATTGTGTTTACTTAGTTCATAAAAGTGTTATAAAATAAATAATATCTTTTTATTGCATGGTTTTATAGGACTAAAATTGGATTTTTAAAGAATAGACATATATTTTCCTGAAGTGTGTAAATAAAATGAAAATGTTTAAACTAAGATTTGTAAAGGTTTACTATTTCCTTTCTGCCTTATTGTGTCTTTGAATGAAATTAATACCTTAACTGATATTACAAAAATAACAGGATATCTATGGTTAGTGCTGAATTAGAAATGCTATTAATTCTGTATATGATCAAAACTTAAATATTAATTACTTTTCCTTAATATGGGACTAAATTAATTAGTTCATGGCTATTGTACATTGTCTTTTAAAAAATGCTTTGTATAATACTGAATGGCAGATGATATTAATACTATTGCTTTAATACTGATGTGTTTCAGGTTTGGAAATCTGTCAGCCATTCATAAGTGAAAATAGCTGTTTTGAATAGAAGCCAATAAACATTTAGAGAACTTGCATATTTTTACTGTTATTTAAGGGGTAAAAAATTACATATTGCCAGAATTTTTTTTCAATTACCTGGACTAGGATAGAGATTTCTATTAAATTGACTGTTGCTGTTTCTAAATTCTGAGTGAAGTCAAGCTTTTATGATATTAGGTTAGCATTCCTTATTTGGCATACTACAGGAATGTGATCATGAGTATCTTATGTAATTAAGGTACCACTTTCTGAAGTTTCTTCTTTTTGTTTTCAGTTCTGGTAATTTTCCTGTTTGATGGGCCTTTTTATTCTGTACTGTAATTCAACAGCATAGGAAATATAGAAGTAATTTTCCTGGCAATGCTTCTGCTTTCTTAGATCAGAAATGCAGGATATATTATAAAGAATTGATGAAGTATTAGACTCCTCTGCTGCTTCAAATTTCTTAAAAATTTTAGAGGGTTAACTTTATGCCAGATCAGGTATTGTCTTTGCTTGCATAGTCAGGATAATATCCGCATAAAAGCAAAGTGACAGTTAATATTCTATGTCCAATATTCTGGCTAAATCAAGGGAAAAGTCATTATAAACTGTACTTTGTTTAGATTAAATGTTTAGAGCTGGCATCCAGCAGTGCAGAGATGGTGATCCAACCAATATGTGAGGGTATCTAAGAAACAGTTATTAATAAGTGCATGCAATAACTGATATATTCCTGAATGTACACATGTGCAGTGAGAATCTCTCTCGTAATTTTAAACAGTAAAACAGGCAAATTATGTCTTAGGGAGATAATATTATATTGTAATGCTCTTATTTACATGTTTATATGTTTCTAAATGCCTCCAAGCTGGGGATATGAAAGAGCTTTATAAAATCAGGGCTTGAAATCCATGGCAGTCTTTCAGCTGTCATGTAAAAGGCCTGAACAAAAGCTCATTAAAGTCAATGAGAGATTTCTGTTGGCTTTAATGGCTTTGGATAAAGTTCTTTATGAGTTAAGCTTCACAATCCAGTGTAAGGACAAAAAAAAGCTACTAGTCTCCTTATCTTCCTGGGAAGCTTGCAACACAGGTAGGTTGAGTACCTTGTCAAAAACACCTCTTTTGGCCCATCCAGGTCCCTGTCCTAGCCCTTTTACTTAAAATATATCTGTCTTTAGTGTGTTTATTTTCAAAACTAAATCTTGTTGAACCTGAGCCTAGCTTTTTTGTTTGACAGAAGCTTTACATTCATAGGCTTCAAATGAGTAAATTTCTTTTAGTCAGCATTACTGTAGGGGCCATTTTTTATGATTGCCTATTCCTTACTGTAAATTCATGGAATAAAATATCTGAAAAACATTTCTATCAGTTTAACTATGTTTTCATTTAACAGCACAAACCTGTAGACTGTGGCTAGAAAACTATAAATTAGGTGTGATACAGAAGAGAATGTGCTGGATTCATTAGTCATTTTAATTTAATTTTCAAAGGCTATCATCTTCTCTTTTAGCTATAAGATAGGAATGGTTTAACTGTTAACCCTCAATGGGCAAATTCTATTACTAACAGTAATAGAATGTGGCCTCTTATGATTATTTTTATAGGCTGACCCGCTATTTCTCTCTGCAACTACTATTAGTGAATACAAGTAGTCAAAAGCAGAAAATTAGAAAATTTCATTAGACAGTAAGTTGAACTGAAATATGACACTTCTAGTGGAGCGCAGAGGTTACTGCTGGTAAAGGAAATATTTAAACCAAGAGGTCTGCAACTTGTGGGGGTACCTCTGCTTTGTATGCTCTTTCATCTTCTGAGGGAGGTTCAGTGGACAGTTGAAGGAGGAAGCAGATCTCTTTCTGCCATTCAGAATTACTTACATAACAGCAAACAAAGAATGCCACATGTCCTAAAAGTGCACATCATCTTGGTGATGATCTTGCCATCTGGTGAAACTTTCATATATGAGCTATAAACTAGTGCAAGAATTACATATCCCTGAAAATGGAGCAGCCTCTAAGACAAGAGGTGGGAAGAGTTTAACAGCTCACAGCAGTGCAGCACTGTGTTAAATTGCACAATAAGGCTAGGGCGCACTTCCCACAGAGAGCTCTGCCAGGTCTTGAAATACCTGCTGACCCCGTTTGTGCCCCATACTCCAAACAGCCATTCAAAGAGGCTTAAGACAAATATGTCAATAGCAGAGTACCAAACCCTGTTTTTCTTAGTTTAGAACAGTGAAGAAGAGATAGTCAAGGGTGGCAATACAAAAGTGTGATTTTAGCAAGAAAACACTTATCTGTGCTTACACTCATAAAGTTAATGTAGGTGAGGAAAAGAGTGATGACGAAGTAATCAGTGAAGGCTGGGAATGACCCTACTGGGGACTTGTCTGCATTAACTTGCTAGCAGATGTTGCAGATTCTTCTGTTATCTTTTAGCTGCCATTGCCAACAGTGCAGCTTCACTCTGCTGTATAAATGTAGCCTTGGAAAGTAGCATGACTCTTAAGGGATCAGTGACATTTCTACTTCTCTCTTGGGTATTAAAAAAGAAATGAAGCTATGTTTAAACAGGATGTGTAATGCAAATATGCAATCAGTGCCATTCCATAATATTTATCTCTGGCTACTGGCAAAAATGAAATAGGTGAAACTGTTTACAATCAGAAAAAAGGCCTTGCATATGGAGCATGAAGTTACCAGTAGTAAATAGCATGGATGCACAGCTTGAACTTGTAAAAATCTATGGTGAATAAAACAGATAGGTCATTACTTGTTATGACTGATGATAAATAAAGCTCGAAGGGTAAATATGCTTGTCCCTTTGAGAGAAAACTATATGTGAGATGCAAATTGGGATGGTGGCTTTTCCGTGGAGAATGACAATTCACTCCAGGAGCTGCTGAAGGGGAGCCTTGCTAATAAGATTGTGTGGTCTGACTGTCCATTAAGTTATCATGACTAACTGAATTTGCACTATAGGGAATAAAAAGTCCCCTATAGCTGTCCTAATTATTTTGAAAAGTAAAATATTTAGCTCGACTCTAATTAAACCTGTGCATATGGCTATCATCATGTGACTAAAAGCTCTCAGTTAAGGCTACTCTATTTCTTCACAATAGAATGTTTGGTTTTTGTCTTAGTTATGTCAAATCTTACACATTTTATGCATTCTAGCTAATTTTCTCTATTACTTGTAATTTATTTAGTGTTGATAAATCTTCAGTCATTCTGTTTATGGAACAGGATTTATGTAACAAATTCAAGCACAATGAATTATTAATGCCAATATTTAGTGTTTCTGAATGCAAGAACCTTTAAAGAATTTTTCAACCACATTGGAAAGAATGGCAGCCTGACCAGCCTACACCTGTCTTTGACATCTGTTATATTGAAATAAACTAGGAAAAAATGTTGAAACAGTATTAGATCTATTTAATGAAATATTGGAAGAAATCAGAGAGCTGTCAGAATAATTTTTAGTTATCTAATTTGAACAGCTCTGCATTCAAATATAATCATTTGCTAAACCCTTTATATTCTTTCATCAGTTTCTTTACAATTCTATTTCTCTCAAGTTACAGCTTGAAATACCCTTGTATTTAATAATCTCTCTGCAGGATTTGTTACATGATATTGTCTATATAGAATTAAATAAACTACTTGTTTTAATCCAAATGAGGCACAAAGGAATCTTTGCTGACTTCTCTATAGTTTAACTGTGTAGGGAATTTTGATTCATGCTGGCATTCATATTAAGATTTGCCAGGACATAATTTAAAAAAAACATTTAATGTATTTATTTCTTTATATTTTTACCTCCTTGGACATGGATTATTGTCAAAGCTCAGTCAGTGATTACTAAAATAAAGTTCTAAATTTTAGTTTGCAGAATTTTAGGAAATTTTTATTTACTTGATTCCAATTTTGGATAAGATAAATGCTTTGGTGTAGTAAGTACTCATGTCTTTAAAGGTCCCAATCCTAAAATAAAACTGTTTTACTCTAGCACTTTGTTTACGTGATTGCACATCATGTTGGAAGGTTAAAAATGTGTATTTGTGTGGCAGTGAATGTGCAAACCAAAGTGTATGCATTTATTTACCAGTGTATGTTTATTTCATTTAGAAGCAAAACATTATTGAAACATGATGAATAATATACCAATACTTCTGTGACTTATTTGAGGGGAGCAATGTTCTCCATCCAGTTGGTGCCTTGTGCAGTCAGGGGCAGTGTGCTTTGGGCATTCCCTGCAGAAGAGTTGGTAAATGAGCCCTGTGAAGGACCCCTGTGACAGACCTGTGGCACACCATGTGGAGGTTCAAGAACAGGGTTTGCTCAGCCTTGAGGGGGGAGGGCTGTGAGGAGAGATCACAGCTGTCCTCAGCTGCTGCACAGGGTATGGGGAAAGCAGGGCCAGACTCCTCTGAGATGCAGAGTTGTGGGTCAAGAGACAACAGGCACAGCACGTGTTCTATCCAGGAAGTTCTGAATAGACATTAAGGTATTTAATTTTTTTTTTTCATTGTGGCAAAGTCATGCATTGATTACTGAGAAAGTTTGGAAGATCTCCATTCTTGGAGATAGTAAAAAAAATCTGTCTGGAAAGCCCTGAGCAACCTGAGTCCTTCCAAGTAGGAGGTTGGACAAGATAACCTCCAGATGTCCTTTCCTACCTATATGTCAGTGCATATAGGAAAATTATCTTTATTTTGTCAGTTAACTCTTTTATTTAGCACATAGGACAGTAAACTGACAAAAGTTATGTGTTAACCACATTTATCAAGAGAGAGAAAATAGTAAATTCACTTTTCTATTACTGCAGTCTCTCAGGATTATCAAGGGTATCAAATTGCATTTTAGATTGTGCAAAGGTTTCTTTGCAAACCTTTATTTGTATTCCCTCTGTTCTAAAATGGATAGTTTGGAAAATATACTAGATATCATGAATTTTCCTAGCTTGGCCATGTTTAAAGTCCAGCCTGAGGAGAGAAGAAAAAATTTCCTCAAATATTAGCAGCAAACCCTTTTTTTTTTTTTTTTTTAAGCAGTACTTCAAACTTTATATGTATGCTATGGAGCAAATAATGGAGCAAATAGCATTATTTAATTCAAGCTAAATCTGATTTGGACTAGGATCCTGATCCTCCAAACATTTTTTTTTATTTATTTTACGTCTGTAAGATCTTCTTAATAAAGTCAAGGGCCTGCATGTTTCAGACTGCTTCTCTTGTTTATGTTGCTTCTTTTCTCCTTCTCTTGTTTTGAAAGACTTAATAAATGAAGCACCCCAGTTCAAACTGAATAATTTTGCTGATTCTGGTGTTGACAGTTATTTCAGTAATATATTAAATTTTTAATGAAGCAGAACTTTTGCTATTAAATAATTTAATTCCTGATTGTTATCCAAGCAATCAAAGCGTTTTCCAAACTGTGTAGGCTTTTTTTGAAAAATACAATTGTAATGGCCAGATTTATTTTTTATTTTTTAAAAATTTCAAACTATTAAAGTATAGAAATATTTTTATGATGAACATAATCATGGTCCTGTCAGAGAAACTTTCAGATTGATAGCAGAATTTTAAAGTTATTTGTTCTCTCTTTCACTGCAGGAGAGACAAGTAAGAATAATTCTTGAGGGGTAAATCCCATAGAATGTTACATTTGGTGAGAGGAATAATGCCTACTAACACAGTAGTAAATACGTTTGCAAAACAAATCATAAATATATTCCTCTTCCCTTGATTGCTATTTGAGATAATGTTACTTAATTAAAGTTGGGTATAGCTCTTTTAATTTACTTGGTCTGAGGATTTGGGCACTGCAGATTAGCATTTATTAGGCTTTGATATTTTGTTTAGATATTAATTAACAGCTACTGCAACTCAGTGTCAGATTCAGGAACCAGCACAGTTTTAGTTCTTCTCTTGTCAATCTGGAGATTTAGAAAAGAGCTGTGTCTAATAGGAAAACTGGTATTAGTAGCAGCATGAAGTAACAATAACTCCATGGTAGTTCCTCTGTAGTTAGTATATACAGCTCCCTCTTTCACATATGCATCATTTATGTAGCTATAGTGTATGTCCTGATGGAATTATTGAAAATATGTTTAATTGCATTTGATGCAAAACAGAAATCTCCTATCATGTGATCATCAGCTCTCTGTGGTCATGAGGACAAGTCCCATGTAATGCTTTGATTGTGAACCTTGATAAAAATGCCTGGAAGCTGCATGATCTGTTACTCAATATCACATTCTCTAATTGCAAAATGTCATTTTTCCCCCAGATAATCTATCCCGATATAAAGTTAAGGATGCTGTTCTGAAATATGTTTGTATTAGTGCTTATACCAATGCTGTCTCTTCTTCCATGCAATATATCTTCTTGAAGCTGGGAGACCAGATTACAAGCTTTGTGGGTTGTTAACTTGTATGCCTCATATTTGTGAGATATCACTTGTTGAAATGAGCGTAGAAAGAAACCATAGTAGTAGTTAACATGATGTGATGACAAGATCTGGTATTTCTTTCCAAGCAAAAATATAAATCTGAAGATGATGAACAATTTGCACTTTAAAGCATGGGTCATTGATCAATAATTGATCAATAATTAGAAAGAATGAGGAAGAAAGAAAGAAAAGACAAATCTACAATTCCACAAAATAATACTTCCACTTCTGGTGGAAGTAATGCAATTTTAGTAACAAAAATCTGTGCAGCATCAGTCAAACTAATAAGGAAAAAAAAGTCTTTCAGTATTCTATGATGGTAAAATGAATTATCAGGTACTTTCTGGATGAGTCGCTCCATGGTGTTTCTTAGGAGCATAGTAAATGTTTCCTCACGATGACTGCTTTACAGCCATTGGATTAATGTATGTGAAGGGGGACTTAAGCAAAGGGGTTAGAGATTATTAAAATCTTTAATCAATGCTGCCAGAGTTATTATTTATAGAATATAGCTTTGACTTGGTCCACAACTAAGATAGGAAAGCAAAGAGCTACAAACCTTCCTAATTTTTTTTTTTTATCACCTTAGCACGACTCAGGTCTTTTGTAGTTTAGCCAGTCAGAAATTTTAAAGCCAAAAGCTGAGCTTCCTTCCACTAAAAATGCACAAAAGAAATAACAGAAAGTTTAAAAGTCCTATTCTTTTAGCAGTTTAGTATTTTCAATTCTGTATTATGCCCAATCATATTCACATATTTTCATATTATGCAAATTAAAATTCAGGTTTAATTTGCAACTTACTAAAAAGCAGGATTGGTATCATTTAGATGCCAAAGTAACAGACTCTGGACTACTCTGTAACAGATGTGAAACTGGTATCCAACATTGAATTTTGGCCATATGCACACTATCTCTAATGAAAGCCAGGGGAAGCCTATGACCAAAACAAGATGTAATACACTGAAAAAGGAGAGGGATCAGAAGAAGTGACTGCCTACAAAATTTTCCAAGACTGCTCCTTGGCAGGTTATGGCTCCCCCTAATGTAATGATCACCTTCACATTTCAGAGGCTTTGGCAGGTAGAAAGAGCACACCAGATGATGTTTTTTTACAAGTTTAGCAGTTAGAGAGAGGCATTCCAGGATCTGTTTTTTTTCAAGACTCTTATAATTCTGTCACAACCAAGGGACACTAATTGAAATTTGTTCTTTGAAATGCCGGTAATGCGGGTTTCCACACATACGATAAGTCAGAAATACTGGTGTTACTCTTCCAGACTGAACAGTAAAAAAATGAACATGCATTTTGAAGTGAAAATACTCATGCTCCCCCAAAGGCCCTGATATTGCTGCAACTGCTGTGTTCTCTGTATCCTCAAGCTGTGAAGAGATATAACACTCTCTTTTGACAAGCTCAACATACATCCATTTTCACTCAGATATATATTGTTTTCTGTTAAGTCCTGTAACACAGGTGTTAAGAAAATGCTTCATATTCATGATATCTGTACTCAAATATGCTGTTAAGTCTTATGTATTGTCAGAGGAATTTTGGAGACCCTCAGAGCTCTGTGTGCATCAATGAAGCCATAAGGTCACAATTCAAAACAGTTGATATAAGATTTGATTATACTTAGTGAGTGGAGCCATGTAGAGAGTAAATCTAATCTTCACAGTTATTAAAATGTTTGTAATATCAGAGTGAATTTTTGTTCACATCAATTTTCAAAGAAACCATTGTGTTTTGAATTAAGGAGTTTGATAGTATTACAAAGCAATTAGCTTTTAAATGAAAAATATTTAGATTGAACAAGATGAAAAATGCTAACAAGGAATAAAGTCTTCATGTTTACACTTAGTGATGCAGGTTAGGAAGAAATGTCTTTTATTCACTTTGGATCCCATTCAGAACTGTTGTACATCTTCCTACTGTTAGGTTCTCTCAGAGAGTTTTCCTGTAAATCTTTCATAAGTACTTTTCTGTTGTCACAGCATCTCAGTTTCAAGAAGCAGCAGTGGTAAATGCATTTGTTTAAAATATACAGTTCATTCTTTCCTTATCCTACTAAGTGCACTACTAGCCCCATTAGTTGTGCACATACCAGTGCAAAACAGGTATGTTTGTACAATGGAACCTTGTTCAAGAAATGGATTTTAGTACATAAGTTAGAAACAGAGCTCGTATCATAAAGCTTATATCTCTTTCCTTATTCACTCTTCCCTTGCAAATTTGTTCTAAACTGTGTACTTTGCAATGTGCATAGAAAAAGATGGAACTCACATAACAGTAGAAAAAAACCTTGTATTTCTGTTGTAGCATTCATCTCAAGTTTGAACTATATTCTTAAAAAAGAAAATATTAAAGATACCATCTTGATCATTTATATTTGCATTTACATGCAGTGTGGTTTGTATGGAAGGCTTATTTTACATCTACATTTTAGTTTGAAGTTTCAGGAAGTACTGCAGCCCGAAGTAAGTCATGCACTAAAAAAGAAGATTATAATGGGTTATCTATCTTCCCTGGTTTGCTTTTAGCGTTCTCTCCTGGCACACTTTACACAAATTAATTTGACAGTAACAAAACCTAAAAAGGTATTTGGATGACTTCAGCAGTAAACTAGCAACAGAACCATGTCATTTCAATTTATCACTTGTCTTTAAGTGTGTGAAACCTTAGTTCTTCATCACATTCAAATAGATTGCTTATATATAGAAAAAAGCTGTAGACTTCACAGAGAGGAAAAAAAAATTATCAACTGCCAGCTGAGCCTTCACATTCTCCCTGACTTGCAAATTTTTTAGTGAATCTCACACTACCTGAAGTAGAACAGAATAGTAACCTTAGTTTTACCCCTGTTACTATGTCTCAAGTTATTTGGGGTTTATCCATCAAAAAGAGCTCTGTCCCTAACAGCACGCTGGGCCTTTGAAATTATAACCTGAGAAGCAAATCCTGTGAAACCAAACTTAACCTCTACAGTGAGCTTTTATCCTACTAGCATAAATCTGTGTTTCTTGGTAGACTGGAGAAATCTACTGTATTCCCAGGGTTATACAGGAAAACAGAACATCCACTTATCTTATTCAATGAGGCTTGCAAAACATGTTGAAAACAAAAGGAAAAAAATGAAAGTACAAAAAAATTTTAAAATTTGTATATTTTCCTGTAATAAGTTCTACAGAGACTGAAAAGTGGAGATAGGCTAGACAGATGATATGTTATAAAGTAATTGTTAAAAAAAGGTGCAGATATTCTTTGAGTAATCTTGCCTCCAGGTATCTCCTGTTTGTAAGCTCAGAAAGAAAGACATGCAATTTCTTCTAGCATTTAGAATCTGAAGTTTTGCCTTTTTTTGGTCAAAATATGTGAGGTCAGAGCAAACATATTTACAGAATCCAAGATTTAAAGAACATGGTTCATTACGCATAATTAAAGAACTAGTACACTTATAATCTAAAAAGCCTAAGTGAACAAATTCTTCCAACTCAATGATAAATATCTATGTTAAATGATCTTAGTAAACAACAACAGTATAATGTCTATTTCAAATTATATTCATTTTTTCAATGGGACTTGATAATATGGTGCTGCATGTGACAGTTTTATTACTGATCATTATGGTCTTGTGCTCTTGATCATGTCTTGCTGCAGACACCAAGACTAGTGAAAAAAAAGTAGTTAATAGTATAACACCTTTAGGTTCAACAAAGCATTGATACAGTGAATGAAAATGAGGTTTGATTATTCTTCAGAGTCTTTTTCCTGGTCAGAATACCTGGGTACTTTTTCTAAAAAGTAAACTATATAATTAAGGAGAAATAGTTCTGTTTACCCCAAGTAGACATAGTAGCAGATACCAGTAATATCTGGAAAAGATTCAGTTACCTTGGGAATAAAAACATTAACTTTATTCTTCTTTTTGAATTCTACTTGAAAACCTTTATTCCTAGCTCTCCAGAGAAAGTCCCAATTGGCATTTAAATGCATGTATTTTTAAATGAGATTCATAAGGGACTAAATCTATCAAAGTTTCCTACAAAAAAAAAATTAATAGAGAGATGCTTCTTATAGATTTTGAAGTAAAGAATTAAATTATATCTTTAAAATGGAATGGTGCCAGCTTTCTGGAGACTAAACTTTTCGTAGAATAAGTGTTACATAGAATTAAGGACAGGTAGCTTTAGATTTCATGCCGTCTCTGCAACAAAGGATAACATATTTTTTTCATTAGATTTGGAACAGGACAAAAGATACATCATCTTTTCATCATTTTGAAATTTCAGTAAAAGTGCAAATTAGGCTCAAGTATTAAGAGGGCTTTCAGTGACAGCACGGTGATGACATTAAGCAATCCCTTAGAGAATTTTGCGTTCGTTTTTCTATTCTATATAAAGATACATTCCACTTTTAAAAATAGTTATATACCTCCTTGAGGTCTGGGACATTTGCAATAGCTTTATTACCTAAGTCAAATAAAAAAAACCCAAACCGTTTGTAAGCTAGGTTTTAACTTGTGTCTGGTTTGTACAGTATGTTATAATATTAAAAGCTTGGGAAAAATCTTGTCTCTGGGAGTTTTGCCAGGGTCAGTGATGTCAGGACTTCATCCCCCAGCAGGATTTTCCTGCTGATGCTGTGCTGCAGACTTATGGCCGCAGACTGTCCCCAGCAAGGGACGACACACGGCTCTCCCAGCAGCGCCTTTTTCCAGCCCCTGCCATGCTCCATCTGTCCAGGGCTGGCAAAGTTTGTGGAGAAAGAGATCATATCTTTGTCATAGAATCATGCACCAGAAGACTCTTGTTCCTGTGTCATATTTAAAGACTTCCTCTGTTATTCTGATGTTGTTTTGTGGAACATAAATGCTAAATACATTTAAGAGAGCTAATCTTTCCATTTGTATAGTAAGAACTAACCTGTCTTTCCAACCACCATAGTCAGAGGTAGCACTTTGCCAGTGAGGAGCATCTCCCAGTACCTGGGGCTAGTTCTAAAACTCATAACTGATCTCATGCTTTAACACAAGAAAAAGGATTATATACCATAGATGGAATACCTTCCTCTCAGTTGTGTATGTGACAAATGCTTGTAGTTTCTGATCTGTTCATTTTAATTCACAGCCTCTGTGTATTACAAGCTAAAATTGAAAATAGCCAGCAACTTGTAAATACATTTGCTAGATACGTACAATTTGAAGCATGAAACAATAACCTGAAAAGTCTCTTGGGGTTCTGGGCAATTAACCAAAAATACACTTAGTGTGGCATTGCTAATCCAGTTATATAAAGAGGAAAACCAATTGCCAATAGCAACAACTTTTATTAGGCTACCTGAATAAAATGCACAGCCAGCCTCTTAGGATAAATGTCTTTTTTTTTTTTTTTGTTAAACATTTTAATTGTCATTAAAATGTTTTTTACAGCTTAATTATGTCTTCTTTTTTTTCCGTTTAATTATGGGTTTTTTTATATTTTCACTCCTAATTTGTCCTATCAGTAGATGCTTTTTCACACTTAGTAGATACTTTTTCACACTTAGTCATGGACTGGGGTAAGGTTTTCAGAATTGTTTGGTATTAAGTACAAAACTGTCTTTCAGGCCACATAAAATCTCATCTAGTTTAATGTCTTATCCTAATTTTTTTTTTAAAATAAACTGTATGAGTACTCGTGACCACTTTTTTTCTTGATCATCTGAACAATACTAGATGCATTTGAAAGGATTACTCTCTTTGTGGGTCTCCTGAATTGCATTTCATCTGTCATGCAGCAGCCTTTTGTTAGTTCACAGCGGAAGACACTATAGATTTCTGTTTACATGGATAAAATAAAAAAGAGTTTGCTTTTCCGTAATACGTTCTCTATTTCAAGGTATTTCAAAGCACTTGAAGGAACATCCTGACTGAGTTCAATGCTACTGCAATGTGTGAGTAGGCAGTTGCAGCAGCCCTTCAGGACTGCATATTTAGTAACAGCGCAAAGCCAGACCTTTCAGATAGTCTAACAAAAGAAGGTACGTTGAAAGGATGGTGAAAATGTGTGCAAGGGATTTCACTGTGGGAAAACAAGCAAACTGACAAAACCATCAAAAAACTATGTGAGAGACATAGCATGTTTTGAAACATTTTCCTCATATATAAAAGATGTAAAAGATTATATGACTGCAAGATGTTTCATGCTGAAGATATTTTCTTGTTAAATAATCTCTGTTCTCTGAACTGAGTTTATATAAAACTTTCCAGATCATCAAAAATATAAAACTAACACCATGTTGTGCTCTTAGCCGTCTCTGCAGAGAAGACAAAGAAGCAAAGCACTGCAAATATTGAATTATTTTTCATTACTGGATGTAGCAATTCCCATATGCTCTAGAAAGTATAAGCTTCATATAGATTTGGCATTTCTAATGCATGTTCTCTACGTTTTTGTGGAGCTGACACTTGACAACTGTCAAATTAGCACCTTTCCTCCCCATTAATCTTGCAGTAAATATATGGGTATCTCTATATGTAATGATTTCACTTTTGGTTGTTTAGACACATTTGTCAGATTCCCAGTGTTCGTTTTCAAGTGCAGGCTAATAGACTGTCCCAAGGTAAGCACCTAAAACGTGTATGTGCTATTTTTGTAGTAGGGGAGAAAATATTGATAAACTAAAAATGCTTGAGAAGGCATAAACAAAAGCTCAAAATATGCTATTTCAAAAAAATATTGTGCAAAATGGTTTTATAAATAATGGAGGTATAAAATAAGATGTGCCTTTAAGTCTGTAATTTCAAAATGACACTTAATAAAAGGTCTAACTTTCACTAATATGCTGCATATATCATTCTTGCAGTTCATGAATCTTCCAAAGAAGATCATATTTATTGAAATCAGATGAATTTTGAACCTAAGACCCACTCTCAAGACCTGCATTTATGAAAAATCCTAATCCACTTTTTACTTTTTTCCGCTGTGTTTCTGTTTCCTTCCCTTCACTTTTTTTCACCTGTTCTTTTTTTCCAGTAACAAAAGAAAGTTTTGGTTTTTTTTTTTTTTTTACAGTGAACTTCATGCACTGCTGAAATGGAAGCACAGTTTTCAGTCTCATATCTTCAACCACAGAAAGTCTCAACTTCAGTTGTCTAACTGTCTCTTGAGAAACAGTTCTTATTCTTCCTAATGGAAATAGCAGTTCTCAGACCTTGAGATGAGGAATTCACTATGGTCTGTTAGAAGTTTGGGGGGGCCTGTGGACTAACTTTCAAATACTGCCTGTGGTTCTCAGTTTATTCCACTTAATTCTGTTTGAATAATCACTTTTTGTCTTTACATCATGACTTCACACTACATATATTTATACTATTTTTAAATTTCCTCTTTATTGTATCATTTACATTTGATTCCCTGAGTGTTATATTTTCCAGTGTGAGTCAGTCTGTGAGATGTTATGAACAGAGAGTGTATGTTCATACATCTGCTAAAGCTTCAAACACCTTGGGCACTCTGTAGGAATTAAGAAAATACATTTTCTAAAATGATGAAACATGACATTAATATAGAAAATGTCAGTCACTTGTTATATTTTGTCAGATAAATATTATTTGCTGTGGCAGAGTTCAGTGCTTAATAATACATTGTTCTTGTCAGTACTGTTTAAAGTGCACATGATTCATACTAAACCTTTATCTTAGCTGATAGTGAAAGTAGGCACTTAGCATTTTCTGAAACCAAATCTCAGTTTAGAAGTTTAATACAGTTCCATATTTCCTGCGATAGAAAAGAATATTCTGCCTTCTCCAGAGATTTATTTATCTCAGTAGTATAGAAGAAGTTTATGGTGCCAGTGCTGCAGTTTTACATGATCTACTGAAACAGTATTTAACAATGCACAGTATGATAATTCAGGATTTACATATATTGGAAAATGTTTGCTATTGTAATTTAGTTTAGAATTAAAAAGTATGCTTCCTAGCAGAATGAAAATGAGAGGCAATGTTGCTTGGTAAAAAAATTAAGCAGCTTTGCAAAAAATCTGTTATTAGAAGATAAGTAGTCACAACATTTTAGAAAAATATAAAATACTATATTTCAACTTTTTGATTTTTGTTTATCTTCTAAAATTTTTAAAAGAAATATAACAGTATTTTAAATTTTATTGCAATATTGTTAATTTACGTCTATTTATCTCTAAGAATGAGAATGTTCTGATAGAAAAGACATTTTATCTAGTGACACTGTTTGTGCCGTAATTATGCCTCTCCTGGTGGGAGAGATCTTTAAAGTCCTTGCTAGGGGTTCCAGAGACAAACGGGACTCTCAGCCTTCGCTGCTTCTTGATAGTTGTTTATTAAGTCTATCAGAGAAAAAGAGTCACTAGTGTGATCCAGACATAGCACAGAGCAGAGAATGCAGGAGAAAGCCGAATTATCAAGATTACTTGGCCTTTTTAAAGGTAAATCAACCAATGGTTACTAAAAAGGTACATATTTTTTACTTTTCTACCAATTATTCAGTAACACGGCCAGGGACTGCGAAATTCTTTGTCCAATCATCCCAAACTACTTTTACTGCAGAATATGGAGTAGTAGAAGAAGAAGAAGAAGAAGGTTTGGAGAGCAGCAATCCTCCATTTTGATGTTTTTTGCTTTTATCAATTTACTACATTAACAAACCCAAAACCTCTAAATTTTTAACCCTGTGACAATCTTACATAGTATTCTATCACCTAATTTACACTAGTTTAGTTTCTAGTTCTTCTCTAAGAGTAGGCAGTTTTTTCCAAGGGCGGAGGTCAAAACCAGTATAGTTCGGGGGGTAAAATTCTTCAGAACAGGCAGAGAAATATTCTCTGCACTATGGGTTCCCACAATCTAGGACGGTGTGAATACCTGGAGATGTTTTTCAGATTTGTCCAAACTCAATTAGGTTTGAAATGTTTGCAGATAACCAATTTTTCCCAGATTTGCTTTCACCTTTCAGTAATATGAGGTTACAAAGGAGAAGTATACCTTTCAGTCATCTTCTCCATTCTATTTAGCAAACTTCTAAACATTCTTATTCTTACACAAATAAAGGATGTGAGGGAATGGCTTAAAGCTGCATAAGGTGAAGGTCATACTTGGTATTAGGAAATGAATCTTCAATAAGAGGGTGGTCAGTTGCTGGAACCTACAACCAGGAAAAAGGGGCCATGGCTGCAAGCCTTTAGGTGTTCAGCCGTTTGGACAATGCTCTTGGTTTATATGGTTTAACTTTGCGGTGCCCTGTATGGAGTCAGGAAAGTTACCCTTGTGGGTACCTTCCAAATGAAAATATTCTATGATTCTATGGTGACTTTTGTCATAGAATGAAGTCTTGTACACTGATCTAATCTGGCTGCTGTATAAAAATCACAAATGTAAGGAAGGTCTCATATCTTAGACTGTGACTTTTAAAAGTTTTTGAATACTCAAAGTTATATATTGATATTAAAAAATATAAAATCTTTTAGTAAGGTAAGCTTGTAGCAACTTTTGCTGTCAAGAACTGCTGCAACTTAATATGTGTCCCGATTTACATACAGGTATATATGTTGATATTTTTTAGGGAACTGGAGATTGTTGTGATATTTTTTAAGGACTGACACATCAGGACAGTTTCAAACTTTAAGCAAAAATGTTACTAAACTCATTCATTAACAGCACACTTCATGCTGATGAAGTTCATTTTACATGTTATTAACCATCAGCAATAAGTATATAAAACTGTTAGTGTTTATAGTGCCCTTTTCTTCCTTCTTCTCCGTCTTTCTTTCTTGTGCTTGATGTTTTTATGCTATTTGGGGGTTACATCTGTCTGTATCTAAGAGACATTTGTACAACCCTCTCAATAACATTTGGTCAGCCCTGAAGTGGTCAGGCAATAGGACTAGATGGTTGTTGTAGGTCCCTTCCAACTAAAATATTCTATTCTATTCTATTCTATTCTATTCTATTCTAATTGCAATCTGGATTTTAATTCAGATGATATTGCACAACACTTTATTCCAAGTAAATATTAGGACTAGTTTTAATCATATTTCTCAATGTGATTGTCCTTACATGCAATTAAATAATATTTTGTCTTACTTCTTATCCTGCTCCCTAAAGGGAGAATCCATCATACTTGGTTTTGATTTTGCTATTCATCTTCCTTGTGTATTCAGCAGGTTGCCTATTTGCAGTCCTTTGCTCTCATTTTTTTTCTGTATAGCACCACTGGGGTATCTCCTGTATCTGATGTCCACTGTTTGCACCTTTGGTAGTCATGTTGCTCACATGCCTATGTGAAATGCATGGACACTGTGTCTGGCTACACATTCTTACAGCCACCAAAGACATACTGTTGCTGGTTAGACTTTTTAGTTGAATTTATCTTGGTTTGCAGACAAAGTATAATAATTATATGTTGGTTTATATTTTATAATTTGTGGGTGTCACATGCTTCTGCTTTGGCTATGCTATGTTGCTTTGCCTGCCACACTGAGTTCAACTAATCATCTATGATCATTTTTTTACCTACGACTCCTCTGTAAGGTGATTCATCCCTTTGAAAAACAGGAATTTTAGATGGCTGGGTGAACAATCCTCCAAAAGTGCCTAGAACAATCACTCAGTGACTAATATAGGTTACACAGGGCCCATACGATTGGAGGAATTCCACCTCTATGACACTGCCAGTCTTTCCACTGACAAGCTGTTCATACATGCAGGAAGTTTTCTAGCAGTTCTTGTTCTAGCATTAAGTAGGGAAGATCCATTCCTGTTAAGTTTTGCAAAGGTAGATATTTATAGACACATACAGCTGCAAAATGCCATTGTTGCATTTCAAGTAAACTCAGTACAGTTTACAGACAGAAGGGAATTTTAGATTCTTTTCTAGATTAGTGCTTTCCTACTTATTCTCAGAAAGTATTTATTTCTGTTTTTCAGAGGAAATGTGATGCACTTTTAAGGTTAGGTTCACTTTTTTTTTTTTAATAGACCTACCGCCTAGATTCAGGGCTCTGAACTTGCAAAACTTAACTGAACTAATTCAGGTAATATTGTTTGCAGTCTAAGTCATGGTTAACCTTTCCTGTAGTACCAAATGTAAAAGATCAGGAAAAATATCTTATCCTGAGTCTGGTTAAAACACTGCTGTGGTTTAACAAATATTACAAAATAATAACCAAAACCTACTTCATTTAGAATGATGTTTTGATGTCCACTTGTCTGTATTTTTTACCTTTGTCAAGTCAGAGTTCCTCATTGTTCAGTGCAAAGCTCTCTGTAACATCTCTGCTCTTGCTGCATGCCGCTGAGCTGTAGCTACTTCTGCTTTTCACAGTTGTGCAACTCCATTGTTTGATTTTGTTTCTCCCCTTGTACTGCTATGCCTTTATTTCTGCCTTGGGAGCTCCTTTTTCTCTGAGAAAAAAATCTTTGCCTTGTCTATTCAGATGCCTAATCGAAATATGTTGCTTTGTGCTCAGCCTTGCAAAAATGGCATCTTTTTTTTTTTTTTTTTTTAATTAGGGAACAATAAAATACGAAACAAAGAAATAAGTTGATGCCTTCTTTTATAAACTCTACACACCTTCTATGCATTATAAAACTTATAATAACTGATATTAGGAATAAATTCTAATACCAATGTGTAGTTTGGATCACAAAATTTTAATTCATGGCTTCTGCCGTATTTTACAAGCTGTGCTGTGAGCTGAGGTTGTAGCTGGAATTTGAGTACTCCCATTCTCCCAGTCGTTCACTGTGGAAGTGTTGCAGTTTCCTTGAGGTCTATACACCATGGCTGTAAGAATGGGCTTTTGCATGTCTTACACTTGCCTTGGAATAGTAGGTTGGAAGGTGCCCAGATCTCCCTGCTGAGACAAAGACTCAAAATTAACTTTCATTCCCCTAGTTCTTCCTTGTCATTTGGCATGGGATTGATATTAATGTTGGGATACAGAAGCAGCTACTTCTTAACTGATAAGGATTTATTAGTAAAAATTTGTCGGTTTTTACTATTAGTGCTACAGCAGCCAAAATGCTTGGGATTTTTCAGTAATTTTTAAGTGCTCTTCATTTCTTTACTGTACACAGATGCTTTTTCAGCCTGTGCTTGTCAGTTGTAGCTGACAGATTCCCCTTTTCTCTTTGAAGGGCAGACCTTTTAAAAGATCAGATGTCCTTTGGTCTCAAGTTTGATAATTTTCCATATTCTCAGCACTCAGTTGAGACACTCCTCCTTGATTAGAGTCTTAGTTGCTATTTTGAGGGAAAGTTCTAATCTGGGACATGGTTTATTTTTGCTGAATAATTGTTGTTATTTTTTGTTAAGGAATTATTATAAAAGTGCATAAATGATATAAAAACAACTAGTTACAGATGACTTTATAACAAATGAAGAATCATAAATTTAAATACAGTGGCAATCAGTGTTTGTACAAGGTAGAGATTCTCTGTTCTCCGCACAAATTTCACTGAAGGTCCCAGCAGCAGAAGCCAGAGAACCATCCCACAGAAACCTCCCCTGGCTCCTTTAGCAACATACCCCACTGGGATATGCTGCCATCTAATAAAACAGTTGATCTGTGATTTTTTAGACAGCTTTCAAGACGTTTTCAAGAAAATCTGAAATAGTTTTAGTGTGATGCTTTGCAAACATCTTCCAGCTATCTCTTTATCCACCCACTTTTAATTCTGTGAGATTGAACAACATACATTTATGTCATTGCTGTACTATGTGCTGTGAAAACATAAAGAAAATCATGGTCCCCTTCAAGAAACTTTCTGTTTAATCAATCATAAAAGAAGTAAATTAGTGTATATAGGGATAAATTTATCCAAATCTCCATAAATAGCTATCCATAATTCCAGAAAACTTAACATCATTGATACATTCCTCTGGGGAGTGTCCAAGTGCTCTGACTATTTTGGCCACCCTTATTCTTTAGAAATTAGTCCATTCATATATATTACATATTAAAAATATAACAATTTGTGGTCATCTACTCTGGAGCTTTTATTCCCCACAGTGGATTTTTTTTCAAATATTTCTGTGGCAGTCTATTTCCAGTTGGGAAACCTTTTATTCTGATTACAGTTCCTTGAAAATTGCTTAAAGAAGCTGACCTCCCTGTTTGGAAGGAGAAATACTGTGGTAGTCCCATTAGTCCTCATGAGAAAAATGAAAAACAATTATTAGCAACAATTATTTAACAGGAAATGGGACTTTAATATTTTCTATATAATGCATTTTAAAAAGTGTATATTAGGGGGAGAAGGATAGATGGGTGGTTGGATCGATAGTCCAACCTAGATAGTTAGCTTTTTTATAAACAACCAATCTCCAAAGAACAAAAAAAATATCCTCTGCAAGATCATCTTGAAAAAGCAATGAGTATATACTGAGTAGAATGCTTTAAAAGTAACGAGAAAGGGATTTGTATTCAGGAGAAGAATTTTACAACCCTTGCTGGTGTAGGACTGAGAGCATTTTTTCACACTTTGCCTTACTGATTTCTGAAGTGTAGCTGGGAATAAAGGCGTATGGGTTGGAAGACTACGTGTTTGTTGAATAGCCATCTGTTACAGTATCCCTTGGGGATAATACATCAAAGGAGATTTCAAAATGGAATGCTACATGACCATTACAGTGATGTCTTAGTTCACAGAAAGACTTAAATCATGACATGAGGAAGTGTGAATTGCTTCTCCATTTAGGTGTTAGTCTTGTAGCCCAGTGCTCACAGATTAAATGTCAGCACTGTAAGCTATCATCCTGCTTATCAAAGTACCAAAATTTCCAAAATGTGTGTATCCCCAAACCCCAAGCAGTCTCCTTTCCCAGATCTCTAATGCTCTCTGCTCAGCTCCAAAGCCATCAGCTTCTCTTCCATTTTTCTTACAGTGTCCTACTGTGTCTTTGATATGAAAACCTTACCACCCTGGAAACTGAGCTACAGTAATATTAATTTAATAAAATAAATAATGTAAATAGCACAGAACTGATTGCATTAGCCAGTTTCATATTTAATTCATAAAACTTCCCATGTTTTAATTTACTTGCTGCTGCTACTGCAAAATTTACATTCTTCTTCACCACAGGTTTGCTGGAGAAAAAACATTTTCAGTGATAGAATGAAAAATAGTAGGAAAAGATAAAGGATTAAATGTGGAAGTGAGTTAAATGGTATCGCTATGTGGAAAACAGATTAAATACTGCTGTTTGTTAGCAAAACTTAGTTCTCTCGCAAGGTTTTTGGAGTTTTGTGATAGGTAAAATGAAAATTGGCCTTATATGTATTTTATTAGTAGCATTGTTGCTATTTTCTTCTGATGATAACACCACGGATGTAATAAACAGACAGAAGAAGGCCATAGTTTGGCCCAGGCTTATGACAGGTGCCCATTCTAGTGGTATGCAGTGCACCTGTAGGCCAGGTTGCAAAGGTGCATCTGTGCAGACAGCAGTGCAGACTTCATCAGCTCTAAGGGAACACTACAGTTTAGCCTGGGCCAGGAGCCATGCTGACTTTCTGTTCAGAATTTTTGCAGCTCATTTCACTGCATGTTTTTCTGAGCTTAGGTTTTTGGATCGTATCGATAAGAAACCCTTTGAGATCTAATTTTCTATTTGTTTCAAAGGACTTGCAGTGACTTGGAATACTATGTTTGCTGTTTTCCCTCTGGGAGTAAAATTATGTTCAAATGAAGAGACACATAGATCTTATGCTGGTTTTTATGCTTTTGGGTTTGCTGACTCCCTCTACACTTTCTGGCCCAGAGCACCCTAAACATGGCGCCTCAGCCAGGTGCTGCCTTCCTCAGCTTCCAGCTGTCTTGCCCTTTAGAAGCAGCTGGCCTCTCTGTTCCCTCTGGAGCTTTTTTACCTTTCTTAAAGAAGCAGTTTTATTTCTACCTGCCTTAAAAAGTAACATGCAACTTACAGAAATATAAAAATGGTAGAAGGATTTTCAGAGAAAATTTCAATATGACTCAGCCCTCCTGATTTAGATTTTATGATTTCTGGCTGCAGAATGCAGTTAAGACATCTTAAGCTCAGTGTCCTGCTTAGGCTAGGAATTTTAGTTTGCAGGAAAAATACATTGAATTTCAATTACAGTTTTCTTCTCTCATCTCCCTCAGCTAAAGCTGCCTTCCCTTAAGCACTGCACAGAACCTCAGCTACAAGGATGCACAATGAAATGGCTCACAGAGTTCTCCTTTTGTTTAAAAACCATAACACAAAATTGTTAATGGACAAATATGCAGTGCATATTCTCTTCTATTAAGCTCTGCTAGTTTAGTAGACAATTTGTATCTTTCTGTTTATTTTTTTTGTGTTTTGTTTTGTTTTCTGTACATCTAGGTGAACAGTTCTTCATGCAGATGTTCTCTTTGTTGTCCACAGTAGCACCAGAGAGGCTAACCAGGCAGAGGATGGGGGGAAGCAAAGGGAGGAAAGCAAGAGCGGAGAAAAGAAAAAAAACAAGAACAAGCAACTTGTGATAATCTTCTAATGACCCCCTCTGTGAGCTGAGTGCAGTTAGACTGATCTCTTCTTTTACTGGATGCCTTTACTTTTGTCTCCTACCCAACTGCCTTCCTTATGTTAAAAATTTTACTGTGAGAGAGGCAAGAATCATATCTTGTTTAGGAATAGCCTAGCAGTCTTCCCTCTCTACCCTTGGGGGCTGCCTGTATCCTTTCATCATTGTTGTTCCGTGGCCTGTGAACCTGAACTCAGATTTCCCAGTTGGTGAGATAGCATGCCGTTTCTTACCATCTGGCAAGTCAGTATTTTCATACAAAAAAGTTTTGGATTAGTAGTGCAAAGGAGCTAATTATGTTCAGTGAGTGTTTCATGGCATGCAATTATGCCCAAACAAACACAAGATTAATTGTGGAAATGTTTTCTCCAGCAAGTCCCTATTCAACTGATCCAAAGATAAGACAATGTGCGTAAAGAAATAGTGGTTTGAAAAGCAATGAAAATCTATTTAACACCTACATCATAACTTATTTCTCTATATGTCCTGAATTGCAATTCTTTTGGGGCTATAGATGGGCAAGTATTCATAATATCTTGGGTATAGTTCATTGACAGAGAATTCCACAGCAAGTCCTTTAGCATAGTCCTGTGGTAGTAGGGTTTTACTTTTACTCTGGGGTTTCATGGTGAGTTTCCAGGTGAAACAGTTCATTTGCTATTTTTGTAAGACCCTACAAAAATTCTTGTTTGCTCTCTAAATTTTATTTGTCATTCTTTTCAAACTGAACTCCACAAGGATAATGTGTATTTTTAGAAAATATGCAGGTAAAATTGAATACTACAAAATAGAATTTATCATGAGTCAAAGTTTATTACTTCCTTGAGCTGAAGTTATTTTTTGTGTTACCATTTGTGGTATTTTATTTCTTGTAAGTTCCTATTTTTTTTCTTCTCAATAAATATGTAGTTCTCTTTTAAAAAATTGAAATGTAGGTATATATTTCTGCTTCAAAATTATTATATCAAAGAATTACTGGAGAAATTCTCATTTATGGTCATCTACTCTATATTTCTTTCACAAATGATGTGCTTCTTTCTTATGACACGTAACCATGTTCACTTCTGTGAGGGAAGCCTCATGAATGCTGCATAGAGGAAAATTACTGGCTTCTGTGTGTCATGCACAATTCCATTTTTAAAACAGACAGGAACGAGATTTGCTGTTTTGCAAGTGTTACACTGTGGACTTGTCATTGACTGCCACCCTCAGACCCTTTCCTGGGGATTTTAATGATTTTCTCTTTCATAGTAAACTTTAATATACATGTCTTATGTACATTAAAGACTTGTCTATCATTTAAGTTCAGACTATGCAGGAAAGATTCCTGATGATTATGAAGGAAATACTTGTAAGACAGATGAAAATACAGGGTTTTCCCATTTTAATTGATATTTGCATGTGCTACATCTGAAATGTGTATGAGAGGAACCTTTAATTTATTCTAAATATCAAAGTGCAAGAGAAGCCAAAATGTTCTGTACATTTTGTATTGAATTTTAAACAAAGTTTCACTGTTTATTTAAGATGGACCTGATAACCTGGTGTTAGACCTTCTTCTTTTCAAATTTGTTTCCACTGTCAGAGTACTTTCATGTGCTGTTATTGCTCCTCTGTTTTCAAGTGACTGTGGGAAAAGCTAATGCACCCTGTGTTTGCTTTAAGTATGGTGAGAAATATTTGTAAACAAGCAGCAAACAATATTATTTTTATTAATTAAGATTGTTGAAATATATGGATAACAGCTGTGACCTACTGATATTTAAGCCAAGCCTTCTACTCTCCTTCTTTTCGCTTCTAAGCAATACTCACATAGTGATTCCACATTGAAGGAGGTAGGAGAGGAGGTAGGAGGAGGAAAAGTGTTGGATTCTTGATGGGGAGAGAAGACAGGGCTAGCAGGAGTCTGATCATGACTGCCTGAGACCATGCCCAATTCAGCATAAGCTGAAATGGCTGAGCAGCTACCTCGATGTACAATACTAATTCTAAATTACCTGTCAGTGTATAGTAACAAAGTAAATATCTGATTACTGCAGGAAGATCTATAGCAGAATGGGGAGCTATGAAAACATTGCTATATTTTTTGTAGTCTGACCCTTGTACAATAGTTCATGATGAAGAGCTCTAATAGAAGCAGTAGACTGACCCTGTTCACACACACTGTACTCTGTGAACTGTCTGGTGGCAAGGTATTCCACACAAATAGCAGATATTAGTTTGCAACTTTGTATTTAGAAAGATGACACTGGAATTTGCAATAAGCTTGAATAAAGTCCAATGGAAGTAAGTACTGCTTCTACTTAAAATTACACCATAACACAAAGAGAAGCTTAAAAGTCTTCCTGATTTCTCCAGCCAGCTGTTAGATGCATACATTTTCTCCAGGCATGGGATCTACCTGTAGTTTTCACCAGAGGATAACACCAGAGAAGAAGGATGGCAGCAACAGTGCACTGCAGCTGGGGAATATGTCTTGTGGTAGCACATTCCCCGACAGCCTCCAGTGCCCTAAACACTCCCCTGTGATACAGTTTGGCATAATCAGGACATATTGCTGTGTGTGGCAATGTGTGGATGTGTCTGTTGTGGGCCCATATGTGCAAGGCGTCTTATTCTGCAAGTCTGATGACTTGTGAGGCCTGAGCAAGACAAAAACAAGACCAAAGAAACCATAAGCAAGTGTGATACACCTTACTGTGCTAATTTGTGGGATGTAGCCTGTCTTAGCATTCAGTTTCTCAGACTGCCAAACCACAGTGCTGTCTTAAATGGAAGTTTTTATACTCTGTGGAACAGAACAGTCAAAATTAGTGAACCCAGAATATCTATGAGTTTCTGTTGCTGTGCTAAGAAGTATGAAAAGACAAAGGATTCATGAATCAATTGTAATTTATGTTTCTAAGTGTGTACAGGTATATATGACTGTTTGGAAATCTGCCATTGTAAGATAAAATAGGTTATCTCTTTTTTCTTCTTTTCTTTATTCTAAAAATATTTTTTTGCTCCAGGAATGTCTTGTATTCACTGTTGCAAACAAGAAGTCAGTGCTATATATTCTTTAATACAGGAGGATTTATTTATCAAATTAGCTTGGAGATATATTTTAAGAAATCACAAAAGTAGAATCTCTAGCACAGACTTCAGAGTTAAAAATGGCTGAGGAAGAGATGAAATACAATCTAGTGATAGTATAATACTTGGTCTCAAAAGTACAATCGGAAATTTTATTGCTAAAAACTCTCTGCAGCCCTACTGAGGTCTGTGTTGCTTCACATTTATCTCATATTTACATCTACCTGAAGTAAGAATTTCTGCTGAAAGATGGAACAATATCCAGGTTTTATAGAATATTTCATCTTAAAAACAGGGAGGAAAGTATTTAACATGGGAGAGAAAAACTAGGTCTTGGAATTTGCTAGCTTTGTTGGTGTGCTTCCAGAGGGAAAACAGGGTTGACCAGGGAGGTTGTGGAGTTGCCATTCCCAGAGATATTAAAAAACCGTTTGGACATGATCCTCTGAAGCTGGCTCTAGGTGGCCCTGCTTGAGCAGGGGGATTGAACCAGATGACCTCCAGAGGTCTCTTCCAACCTCAGCCATTCTCTGATTCTGGGATCTTCAAAGGAAAAATCTTTGGACCATTACTGTCAAGAGATGCAATATTTAGCATAGCAACTTCAGAGTGTCCTGCCTCAATAGGAACCCTGAATACTGCAAGAATGTTGCTGTTTCATTATAAGCTCATTATTGTTTCAGCTTCAAAGATAGACCAAGATTTGAAACGGAGTTTATTTCTAGCGGAACTATTTTGCTATGCTGTACTTTTCTAGTTATATCCAGCAAGGCCCCATTTTCACCATAGCTCTCATTAGCATGAGACAGTATTTCATATTGCAAGCATAATGTGATTTTTAAAACAGAACAAAACTTTCCCCAGGCTGAACTGTCCCAGCTCTCTTCCCCTTTCCTCACAGGAGAGATTCTCAAATCTCTTAATTATCCTCATAGCCTTCCCTTGGACTCCAGTACATCTGTGTGTCCTGTACTGAGGAGGAGCCCAGCACTCCAGGTGTGTCTCCAGGTGCTGAGTACAGGGAAAGGATCACCTCCTGTGACATGCTGGCAGTGCTTTGTCTAATGCAGCCCAGGTTACCACTGAATGAATTGAATGAACTGAACCCAATATGGTGTAATGAAGTAAACACAATGAAAACTTAAAGAGCTACTAAGTTAAAAAAAGTATTAAGAAATTTTCTGAAGGATATTATCAGAAATATTAACTTTCTTTGATAGAAATGCAAAAGTCATGCTTCTGTAGTTCAATTTTGCCTTTCTCAAGTTTAGGAAATTTTAGCTGTGTGTCCAAATTGATTTGAAGTGCAAAGTCTTTGCTGGCAGGTAGCCTAATCAATTTGTTTTGGTTTTACATGATGATATGTCGGCACTTTATGATCAATGAACTCCTGAAAATAAATATGATCATATCACAAAAGGAGGCGAGTGAATCAGTCCTGTTGAATTCTAGTCTTGTGAACACTCCCAGTAACATACACTGGCCAGACTGCTGTAATTCAACTGTCACCTAGAGCCAGCCTCAAAAAATATTTCTTGGGGTAAATACTCTACAGTGCTCTGAATCTCTCATTCGAAGTGAAGAAAGTTTTGGCACAAATGTTTACAATAGGCAAAGAAAAAAAGAATTCTTTTTTGGTTTAGATTGAAAATTTATCAGAGTAAGCTGGGTACAACCTTAGTTTCATTCTCTGCTTTTGACAGGCCACTGGCTAGGTCCATAAACATTCTCGTGTTTAGAAAAACACTTAAAATAAATAATGAAAAAGGAGGCAAAATATAGAATATGAAAGCCTTTGGTTCTTTAAATAGAATTTATTATGTTCAAAGTTACAACTTGAAAAAAGGCAAGCATAACTTGAATTAAAATATTAATCCATCCATGCCATTTAGTTTTTTGAAATATTCATAGCCTTTTTTTTAGTGGTCATGGTTTGTGTTGAGGGGGCAGTAAAGTGGGGGAGGCTTTGATGAAAAAATGCTTTAATCGAGACCAACACAGTCAAACTGACAGGAATGTGAATGAATTTAGAAAATTGGTCCAATTGGGAGTTATGTTATTGTAGAAAATCCTCTTTAAACTTCATAGTCCATACTCATAAAACACTTAGAGCGCCATCAATATCGCCCTGCAAAATCCATTTCCTTCTCTCTCTAATGCAGACTTCCAGCTTGGTCTTATTTACTCCCCCATTTGTTCTTGTTTCTAAGTACTACCAGTACCATTCAGTTGCGAAAAAAATATTTCTCATATTGTCCCTGTGTGTTTAATGCTTGCTATGCCTGCTCTTTCCCCTCATCCTGCTTTCTTTTTTGTTCTTTTCTATTTCTCACTGTATGATCTTCAAGGCAGGAATCCTATATTTTTAATTTTTTGCATTTATAAAGCACTAAATTGACTCTTCTCAGGTGAAAAAGGGACAGCAGACAGTCCGATTTTATTTGTGACAGTGTAAGTTCATGCAGGGTGGATAGGAGAATGAAATATACTGCAACGATACTGCCTTGCAATTACATGGTCTGACTATATCTTCTTTTATAACAATTCTAATTTTTTAAGTCTGCCTATAAAATTGCAGCTTGCATCCTATTTCGAGGTCTTTTTTTTTTACTGTATGCATACATTTTAAAAATGGAAATTCAAAGATAGAAAAATGAAATGTGAGCAAAAGATGTCAGAAGGAGGATAACTAACACAGAAGGGTGTTGAGTACAGCTGGGCATGTGAAAAGCAAGGCACAGGCAAGAAGTCAAAATAGGTGAACAGAGGAGGGAAAGATAAGTAATGGAGGGTGACATAAGGTTAATTGTACAGATGAATTAATCTAGTGGCCAAAGAGAAACAGTCAGTAGTTGCAGTGATTGGAAGCACAAGTGGAGTGCCTTCAGATTCTGCTTGCCCTTTTATACTATATCCTAATTATTATACTCCCTCACTGAGTCATTCATACTCTTTTCTAATAAGCAAAAGTAATAAAAGAGGCAAAGGAAATATCTGTAAGATAGGTTATGGAATGTACTGAGCCCCTGTCCTCTTAAAATAGGAAATTTGATTTTTTTAAAGCAACAAATATGTTGAAAAAGGTCTATTTAGAGGCATTTGTGAAATTCACCCCAAATGTATGGTTTTATCTTTGTGTGACTATTGCTAAATGAAGAACAAAGCTTTTTCTAACTTTTCTTGCATATGGTGGGGGGAAGGTGTGACAAATACATAGCAGTCTAGGTAAAATGCAATGATCTTTTCTTGTCAGCCAAAATAACTGTAAGGAAACCCACAAATAAAAAATAAGAACAATAATAATAATAATAATAATAATGTTAAAAATACTTAAAAAACCTTTAGGTAAGTGTCAATTTCATTCAAGGTGATAAGAGTATCAGGCTTATCTTTTGTACGGCATGTTGGGTTGAGCTTTGTTCCTTGTCTATAAAAATAAAGCCAAATCTTTCTCTCAGTAGCTTCCTTTTTTGCACTGTAAAAGGAAATATTTTCCAGAGTTCACACAATAATTAGATAGTACAGACATTTGCACTAACATTTTAGCTGGAATTCTTTAAATGACCTTTTCCAGTTGTAGAAACATCCCACAATTTATCTTTGTAGAATTACAGAGAATGTGGGGCTTCTTAGTGCATGTTTATAAAGTAACCTCCATTGGAAAGAAAAAGAATTGATTATATTTTTAATAGTTTGTTGTAAACACTCATATGGCATTATGTTCTTTACCATTACCTTTCAAGCAACGTGGTATGTTCCACAGTATGGTTTTGAAAAAGGAAAGGGTCCTTACCTTCACTGCACTTTGAGACTGATTTGCTGTGACATCATATGAATTTTGTCTGACTGCTACATAAATTTTAGGAAATACAGTCCTATATTTAATCAGAAAACTATCTCTTAGAAGAAATTCACAAGAAATATCCTTATATTGAATTTTAATTAGTTGTGATCAAAATTGAAAAGGGAGCAGAATATTCTAATTGCTGACATTCGTATATCATCATAAATTTTGAACTTCAAGTTTATCCTATAAATCTTCTTGTTTCATAATTATATTAGAGAAATAACTTCTGGGCATTCTTCACTATCAATATATGCAAACATGACAGGCTGTAAAAGTGCATGGATGTAGATTTACAAGCTATTTCAAAACAACCAGGACTTCCCTTCACTAGTGCTTTTTATGAGAAACAAAGCTGCAAATGTATTCATCACTGATATTCTGAAAGACTTCAGGGTCCGAGTTTTTATACAAGGTGATAATGTCATTGTTGCAGCCTTTTCACATTGTTTGAAAGCAGATGATATAAAGTCCTGAAAAATTCTTACAGTCACAGTTAATGATGGAGTCACAGACTACTTTCCAGTACGCAGGTCAAGGAGTACACATAGGCTGTGCCATGGCACTTCTATTAAGGTGAGGTTACGATTCTTTCCCCCATGTCCTCTATAGAAAAAAACCCAAAGCATGCACAAAAAACAGGATTTCTGCTGCTCCTCGAGAATAAATTTCCTGATCTGAACAATTGGAGTACCAAATCAGGCCACAGCATTTCTGTACAGGTAGTCGTGTGAATTGTAATGCAATGATTACTAAAAATACAACAGCAAATAGGTAACTACATGCATTGCAGTTATACATAAGTAGACAAGACAAACAAGATCAAGAGTTGCAGTAAATAGTGAAAATTCTGCTTTAAACTTTCTGTGCATACCAGGAGATTTGAAATCACAAAAAGCTGTTTCTTACAGTTTGCTACCTCTTATTTTAATTTATTAACAAATTACCCTCTACCACATTTCTCACAAAAAATAATACTTTGCAATTTAACCCTGTAGATCCAAGTTCCAGGATTTCCTATGACACTCTCTGTTAGCCAAAAAAGTAATGCAAATATTTCCAAAATGACAATTGGTGTTTATAGAGTCTTATTGCACTTGCAGAAAGTGCAGGAAGAATTTCTAGTATATTCCTCTGTATTTTAAAAAGACCATAATTCACATATGTGAAATGAGTAATTTTAGTTATTATGTCATGCTGTGAAGCTCATTTTTCCCTGTTCCTAGTTGTTAACAGCATATAAAAATGTTCCATGTTCAAGGAAAGTAAAAGGATTGTTTGAATGGAAATGTGAAAGGGAAATATGTAGATAGACTATAAAGGTCTTAATAATTTGAAATAATTTAGGGATTGGAAGAATAAAACATGCAAATTTCTTTCTCTATTTTTTTTTTCTTATACCACATTTCCTAAGTATTTATACAATGTGAAGTCATAGAAGCAAAAGAGCTACATGCGTTCTTATCAGATGGAATATATATCCTGGACACACCTGAGATCTGCCAAAGCCCTGCCTTTGAGAAGATGTTACAGACAGAAAGAACTCTTCAACATCACCCCCGACCCTGAGTATGTTTGAAGGCCATTTTCTTTCCTGACAGGAAAGTCAGTGTTGATTAGGGCCTTTTGACTTTGCTTTACAGAAAGATCCATTCATAGTCTGTGGTACTTCAGGATCCCTCTGGTGTCAGGTAATCTTCTTGTGCAGATGTGTAGAGTATGTGTGAACCTGGTTTAGCCTTGTTCAGGGCACCTTCTTCTCTGGTAGACCAGAGAAGAAGGAAATAAATACTGTTTACTATAGGGTTGAAGTAGGTTACATCTGCCTCTGTGCTTGGCCTAAGAGGCATTAAAGAGCTTCCCTTTGTCAACATTTGATTCCTGGTCTGCTCCAAGACAGGATGGCTGCCAGCTCCCTTTTATTCAAGGCTTTTTCAATTCTACTTAAGCTGGCTCTTGTTCTTAGATTCTTTGTATTTTATCAATATGGCTGAAAAAATAAACAATATATAATAAATATATATATATTTGTTTATATATAATATATAAACAAACATTCTGAAAAAATAAACTTTTTTCAGAATGGAAAATGATTTACAAGTTTATCTGACAAATTTTGCATTTTTCTTTTTCTGTAAATTTATATGGAAAATTTTTCTACCCTGCTCTATGGGCTCAAAGCTGTATTTCTAAGAAGACAGGAAATGCACTGTGAATTTTCTAGCATTTGTTTACATAATATGGAACAAGGATGGGATAACAATATTCAGATTTTCCTAGGCCCCAAGCACTGGCTGCAAGTGAAAGACTATTATTTGTACAAAGCCTTTAAGAAAAAGGAGCAGCTGTCTTCTAACAAAGCACCAGCAAAGTGCTAGCACTATTCAAGAAGTGAATGATCATTAATTCCCCTGAAAGAAATGATCCCCATTCAACTTGCTCTGGATTTGTAACTCCTTGCGAGAGACAGAATCCCAAAAGAAATTAAAGCTTCCCTATGGCAGTGGCTAAAAGACTAAATACTTTGAGCTAATTCATGTGTACAACATATATCCTTTCTCGGGTAAAAGAAGGAAGAATGTATCAGAAGACTGTACAAAAGTATAGTAATTATGAGTACTATTTAAGGAAATTATACTGAGGCAGTCTAAAGGAAACCCAAAACTATTTAACAACCCATTAATTTATTAAGAGAAAGTGCAATTTTTTACTTCAAGAGAAATAATTTACATTTGGTATAGTGCTGTATGATTTGATTTCTTCTGAACACTGAAATGTGAAGGTCAAGAAGGAGTTAAATTTGAAATGTTGAAAAGCATTGCAAGATAACTAATGGTCATGCCTGAGCTACCATGTGTAATGTTATAGATGCTCACATGCCAGAAATATGGAACTACATTTGTTTGCTGACTGTCACATCATATATGTATGATTTGAATGAGAAATTTTGAGTAAATTGTGGTTCCATAGTCCATTCTTCCTGACAGCCACAGTGAGCTGAGTGAACTTTGGATCAAGTTTTTGTTATAAGTGAATGCTTATAACTTGATGTCATTGTACTTTAAAAGCTTTAAAGGGTTATGAGAAGTCAGAAGATGTAGCATCCCATTGCACTCTCCAGTGCCTCCATGTGCTGCCTTTGTGTCACAGTATCATACCAAGTGTCTGTAACTGATTGAGTTTCATTTTGTTCGCACAACCTAGGAAATCCTTTTACTAGAACACACAAGTGTGTGTGTTCTTTGCATTCCCCATCCTGCAGAGGTTTCCATCAGAGTCTTGCCTTTTTTATTAATCATAGTAAGAATGTAAATATGTAATTATGTGTAATTTCAGAATAATTATTTTCAGTGTTTTCCTGAATATAGCTTTGTTGTTTCTTCATCTTTTAAAATCTGGTAGGCATCCAGTTATTTTGAATGTGTCTATTTGATAAATGCAGAGGGCTTTTAGACTCAGTTGTCTGTTTATTATGCTTTCAAACATTTTGAATATCTGTTTAGTATTCAGTGAAATAGTGTAGAAAAAAACATCTGTACTGCAGCTGCAATGACACCACCTTTATGTTTGATCTTCAGGAAATTCCATATATCTGTGTATTTATATTTTTCTGGTTTTTTAGTGGTTTAGGGCTTTAGAAATAATAAAAAATGCAGAAATTATAAACTTTTGACCATATTTCAGTGAAGCAGCTCAAGAATGTAAGTGCTATACGCATTCTTCTGCCTTCTTGAGTGCCTCTCAACTAAAAGTTTGAGTTGTAAGAAAACTCTTCAAAAATGTTATTTTCTTTTCCTTTCTTTTTCTTCTTTTTCTTTTTCTTTTTCTTTTTCTTTTTCTTTTTCTTTTTCTTTTTCTTTTTCTTTTTCTTTTTCTTCTTCTTCTTCTTCTTCTTCTTCTTCTTCTTTTTCTTCTTCCTTCCTCACAAATATTAATCTACAGGAAAAGTACTGAAATTATCTCAGGTGTTTCCACTGTCTTTAGTGAGGATTCTTAAAGTAGAAAATATCTTTAGCAATGATCTGTTAAAGAATTGCCTGCTTAGAGAGGCTCTTCACCACATTAAGTGATCAAAATAGACTGAACATTGCATGATCTTCTTGAACCTGTTTTAAGGAAGTATTTATTTATATGTACTATGTAAATAATAATGACCTCTTTCCCACACGGCTTCAATCTCTCGTTTATGTTTAGATTGAAGAAGCATCCTAGTTCATCAAAATATTTTCTAAGGAATATATAGAGAAATGCAAACCCAAAAATTATAGATGTAAAAGTTGCTCCTGTTAAAAGTTTCATCATAATCGCTGAAGTTAGATCAGGAACAATTGTAATCTCTTGACCTTAAAATTCTAAAACTTAGTTTACCGATAATGCTTCACAAGAAAATAAAATTTTACTTTAATCAATATAAGAAAAATAAACCGCATTGCAGCTGCCATTTTAGTGTTTTGAAACTTATTTTTGCAAACTTGTTTTTTCTTGAATGAGGTTTCTTATAAAACCTTTTCTGCCTGGTCTTGTTCTTAGAAGACATTAATTAGCATACAACTGGGGTTTTTGTTTGTTTTTTCCTTAACACAAAGTACATCTTTTTTTAATGTAGTTAAAGTCTGAGGGTAAAACCTGAATATTAATATTTTCATGCTCAAATTTTGATATCAAATTTTTTGAAGCTGTTCTTAGCACCAGTGGCTAGTGGGTTCACAGTGTTCTGCAACTATCTGAAATAGTCATGAGGCATCTACCCCATAAGAGTTGTATATCTAGAGCAAGCTTTGAAAAGCAAAGGCAATGGAGGTTTTCCAGCAGAATGATGCATTCTAAAATGTTCTTTTTCTCAATTCTTGTCTTGATAAAAAACCAAAAATATTCTACCCAAAGAGCAACCATACCCATTTTAGTTCAGAAGGTTCCCAGTGAAATTCAGGAACTTTGAAAGGAACCTTGGAAGAAATTTCTTATTTCTCTCAATTTAGAATGGTTTAGAATTGCAGGAGGCCAAAAGAGAATGAAAATGCTATTTGTTGTAGATAAAGCTATGTCGATTCTATATAGTGCAGTTATAAAGGAGACATTTTCAAAGAGTAGGTCTGATCATGAAGCCAAAGTATAAGCTATCCTTGATAGGAAGAGTATCTTAAGAAAGCTGAAGCTGCTGATACCTCACTTTGTTATAAGCATACCCAGAAGTAGAATTGAGTTTTAGTGGATGCTTTCATATATAATTCCCATCACATATGAATTTTCCATTTCCTATTCTCTGTGCTCCTCACTGACTAAACAGTAAATAAAATCTCAGTTGGCATTTCTGCACTGATCTCTTTCTTGGGACTGTATTTTGATATGAGCACCTCATCCATCTGCTTGCTCTCAAATTTCCTCTTGGGCTTAGAACACAGGTGCTACTGAAAGAGAATTTGTTGAATATTGATAAAGTTTGCCTTATGTTTACAAGTAACGAAAGGTCACCACCCTTGTTTATTGGGATTTCAGCTACCCTGTGCTGACTGCATGGAACTATTGATGTAAAAGATATCAAGCAAATAGGTGAGCATAACCTTTAAGGTAAAAGCCAATAGTTTTTAAAGACATAATTTACTACAGTACAACTTTACTAATATAAACCCACAAACACTTACTGGTTTCAAGAAGATCAAGAATTGTACTGCAGTGAATGGTATCTTGAAGACTTAAGAGCATTCCTGGAGTGAACCCCATCTGATGTGTCTGAACAGGCTCTATTTCACAAAACATTTCAGAATATCATTACACATTATTTGCTTTCTATTCCAATAAAGAGATTGCTGTGTGTATTCAACACTGCAACTAGTTAGCCCTTTAAAGGCAGATACAACTGAGTAGTACAGAGCAGGATTTCCTTTCCATCAGTCCCTTTATGTGACTTGCCCAGTTTCACCTGAATTTATGAAGATGTATTAATCTGTATTATTGCAATGAAGGATATTGAATATCCAGAAAAAAAGAAGACTCTGCTGGATATCATACTAAATTGATGAGCATAGCATTACTTGGTATATATTTATATAAGACAGAATCTTTGATACTGCATTTGGCTTAACCTCTAAAGGTTTGTAAATTGTAAAGTGAAAATGTACAACTGCATCTTCTCAAATGACAAATTGAAAATTAGACTTTTAGACAGCTGTGGTTAGCACAGGGAGGATTCTTTTTATTTTAGAAAACAAATCTTACGTATGGAATATGTGGTTCTCTTAAATAGTCAGTGGGAATATTGTCAAATACCAAGTAGCTGTGCTTGAGTATTTAAAAATATGTTATGTGTTTCTTCCAGGATTTATTGCAGCATAATTTTAGGATCAGTTCCTGCAATTTTTCTTTAAAAGTAAAAGCTTCAAAGCAAGTCACATTGGCATTATTTTGATTTCAGGAAAACTGAAGTATTTTCTTAGTCTGAGAGCTGGTGTTAAGATCTTCTAAAACTGGATCCATTTATCAATACAGTAATGCAAAGATAAGCTCATAATTTATGTATTTGGTATTGTAGTGTTAATTATGTTGCACACACTAAGAATGTTTGAGCTTCGAGCTTAGCCTTAATGCGTTGACTTGAAAAAGAAAACACAACTTCTTTTTTGCATGTCAGTCACAACTGAACATGAAATTAATACTTTTAGTTGAAATCCCACTTTCAGTATTAATCTTGCTGCTGTGTTATGCATGTTTTATGCTCTGCCTATCCAGCAATGGGCCAGTCCTGCAGACCTTCATTGAATTGAAGCTTATAATGCCTTTTCCTGAGCAAAGTGAGTTTAAGAGGCTTTACTGGGAAAATGGAATAGGGGTCAAAAGAGCTGAGTACATTTCAATCAGCACTTTAGATGGAATAGCCAAAGTTATGTATGATAGCAAGCCAGATACACTTTTTATCTCACAACATCATCTTTATTTCCATGAAAGGCTTTTAAAAGAGTGAATGTTTTTATTTTAGGTTTGATAGAAGAGATTTTATAGATTTCAAGGGAAGATGGTTTTTTAATCTCTGCAATTTCTTTATTCTTGAGAAAAAGGGGAGCCTTGAAAGAGTCTTAATAAAGATCTGTTTCAGATACAAAATGATGTCAATTTTCTTCCATGCAGCAATAGGCAACAATCTTCTCAAGAGTTTTACATCTCCTGAGTTGCAGGACAAGCATTCTATCCTAAAGTTTTTCAGCCAACTTACAGAAGAAGCCAGCTGATGGATACCTATAGATGGTGAAATGGCAGCTTTATCAACACTTTTGATGAATGAAGGAATCAATGTCTGACTGAATCAAGATCTAGGTCTTGAAAGAAGATTTAGATAGCTTTACATTGCATTTTTCTATTATCTCAGTGACAATTGCAAGAATATATATGAACTATATAAAATAGTTCCCTCAGCATGGCAGACACTTAACTAGAAGTATGATCCCTACCCTGCTGGCAGGAATCTGCCAGCTAAAAATCAGCTCCTCTCTAGTTTTTTGCAAGTGACCTAAGATCAGATGCCGCAAGAGTGAGGTAAATACATCTGGGACTATTTGCTTTATCTAAGATAAAAAGAAAAGTGTTTGAAGTCTGCATGTCTTCTGTGTGGGGACTTGATCCCAATATATCTGTCCCAGTAAAGACACTGAAAGAGTCTATCTCCTCAACCACTGCATCAGTGGTGATATTTCTGAAACAAGCCAAGAACACCTAAATTAGCTGCAGATGCCAGGATAGGCTAATTCAAGATGGCATGCAGCTGTATAAACACATCTTGAAAGTGTCAGGTGTCTAACCTGTGTTGTAATCCTTGTGCTTTTGCTGAAGTCTTTACTGTAGGTCCTGCAAATGCATCTGATAAACTTGCCAAGGTCACAATTAATCATCTGCTCCTTGTAGGTTCATTAACTAGTAGAGACTTACGAACTAATATATCTAAGAAATGTTATACTTTTTACTCAATATTGCTGAAGAGTACATAGCATGCCAGAACTTTTCTATTTGAATACTGGCAGCAACCTGTGATCTATTATTGGCAAAGTAGTTTCATATGGACCCAATGGAGTCTATATCAGTAAAGGATAAAACTCATTTATCACAGAAGAAAATAATTTTGTATTCCAAAGAGGGTCAGGAGTAATTACCATCTTTTATTTTAAGAATATTTTTTCTTAGTCCTATTGCTCAAGAAGGATATTCTTTAACCTAATATATCCTTAATCATCCACTGGGGATTGACACTGGCACATTTCTTAAAGACAGAATGGTATATTAATTTGGCTAACAGTAATGCTTTCTCATGATGAGGTCTGCATCAATATCCCCTCTTTTTTACTGGTGGCATTCTCTCAGGCCTGTCAGGTCCGTGGCACGTAGCCACCGCCCCTCTTATGTCTTTCTAGAGGATGGTGATGGCAGCACAAAGCCCATATTTACCCTTCAAGTTCTTAAGCTTTTTTATCTGATTGTTCTGTTTTCACTTTGTCATTGGTATTAGTCTACCAAAAATTAAAGGATTTTTAAAACAGAAAGTATCTACTTACTCTGGGAACAGATTAGGAAATTAAAAATTCAGGTTGTTTTAAACATATGAGTTCATGAAACTGTTCTACATCCCACCTGACCTAGTCATGACTGTTTTTACCTGACTGAGTACACACATTTCAAAGAAGAAGTCTGTCCCAGGTTAGGAATATAAGTTTCTCAAGATGCAAATTGTCCACGATATACTCAATTTTAAAAAGTGGATATTTTTAAGCAAAATTTATATCACTTTTCTCTGTTGGCTACTTAGCCTATCTCTGTCTTGACACCAGTGTTATTTAGGGTCTTGTTGGAGTTGATTTTTGCGATCATGTGATTTGTGAAATTGCCATCTTCTCCACCCCTAGCACCCTAGCACAGACCAAAGAATTTTCTATTTTTTTTCCCTTTGCCTGCAAAAAAATAGGTTCTAAAATCCTTTAATGAGTTATTTTCTGCATGCAATTTTCCACCCTCTGGAATGCTATCTGCTTCTGTGCTGTCCTTATTTCTTTTGTCTGCAAGTTGAGCTGCTCAATGTACTTCTATGTTAAACTGTGTGGGTAACATTATCAGGCTAAGATAGAGGAATATTGTTGTGCTGTAAAATCATCCAAATGTCAGGCTTGGATCTACTGGACACATGCCTTCTTTCCTTGTAACTCAGTTTTTATAATAAATGGAAACATTTCTTCAGATTTGGGAGTAAAATCTACAGCTTTCCTACCATCCATACCTATAAGACAAGATTTAGTATCTGTCTAGTCATGATCCTGAATTTCATCTTTCAAATGTGCTCTGAATCAGTGTATGGACCATTCACGTGTTTCTGACTTTTAGTTTTGGAGTAACTATCTAGGGAGCTTGAAATTAGGAAGTGTAGAACAGCTATTAAGAATACTGTGATCCCATTCTCTGACAAGCTTCATTGCTGAGTCAATGAATCCCACTGTGACACAACTTCTCATGTTCCAGATATTTTATGCCCATGAATTTTTGATAGTTACCTAAACTCAAAGTGTTGTCTAACAGAAAATAGTGAATTGTATCAACAAATGGAAAAAATGTATGAGTGTCATAAAGGGAAATTTCTTAAAGAAATATGAATCACAGATATCACAGATAATGACTTTCAAAAAACATAGTCAATGTAAGAATTCTGATTTTTAACAGTTGGCTTACACATTTAAAATAATACATATTAATTAATCTTAATGTTGCAGTTTAATTTGTTTCCATGGGAATGAGAATTGGCCTGTGAAGCATTTGCTGGAGAGACCTGTACTTGAATATAAGAACAGACACATTCTGAGAATGCATTGGAATTTAAAACTGGAAACAGCCCATAGTTACAGGGCATTTAGAAAGATTTATTGAAGGGAGCTGCTGATACCATTTTATTGTGTAGAATACACATAAACTTATGAAGTGAATGGTAAAGTATTAAATAGAAATTGAAAAAGAAAGATAAGCTTTCATTAATTTGGTTTCATTTGCAAATAAATTAAATGTACTTATGCAGAGATAATGATAATGGAAGGTCTCAATTATGAGTGTGCTGCTTCTGTTATTTGCCCACAAATGCAACTTGGTAAATGTTCTCTGTGGACAAGTGTTTTGGTAAGTCTTGGGTATGACTGAGGTTGAATCATGTTTGAAACATAGATTTTGAAGAAACATAAAGATTTTAGTTATAGGCTAGCTGTGTTGAAATGGGTGGAATAGGAAAGAATTTGGGCCCAGTGAGAGTTAATTAAAATAGTTAGGAGACCTGGACCTGAAATGGGTTTTAAGATGTTAGTAACTGATTACAAAATAACCGATGATCTGTCATTTGCATATTTGCTTAGCTGTGCTTAGAACGAGGAATAGAAACATTGATAAGTTGGTGCATGGAACAAGGACAATTACCAATTTCCTCCCTTGGTGGGAACTCATCCAAAAGTCATGCAAGAGGAAACTTAGAGGTCACTAAAGTAATTAGGATTGTTAAAACTCAGAAAGGCAAAAAGGTCAAAATGAGGAAGATGAGTTACTTTGTCTTTTTTAGGAACACTGACCCAATTCAAGACCACCGACTCAATTCAGATCACACACTACACATGCTTAATGACATGTAAGCTCATTTCCATACGAAGCGGAGAATGGGAGGTGACAACACTATGAATATGCATTTTGTATTTTGGGTATTCATAATATTTGGAAATAAAAGGTATCATGTTTGCTTGTATTGGGGCCCTGTGTCTTAGGGAGCTATCCCACGCAGAGCCTGGCGCCAAATAAAACGTGCACTTTCTAACTCTAAACTGTTAGGGAGCTTTTGTCCGTCTCAGTTGGATATCGATATTAGATTGATATTCATATTTTGGTAAATCAACTTAAGAAGGAAAGAAATTCTTCTTAAGATTTGTTTGTCAGAACTTATTTCAAATTCATTTTCCAAGTTTAGCTAGAAATTTAATTCTGTAGCTATATACCAATATGGTGAGAAGTGGAACCAAACGAAACTTCATCCAGATGAGATATAAAATTGTAAGGAATCTTTTGTGTAGCCCAAAAATATTTGGCCACATTCATGTAAGTTTTTTTTACATTTTCTGATTCACAGACTCAGTTGTGACTAGTACCGAAAGTTCTAAAGAGTCCTGCATGAGAGGCTGCTCTCAGTTTTTTTTGCTGTACTGCAACAAGCCAACTCATACAGGTTTCACAAGCTAAGTATCCCTGTGAGATTTCCACTCCAGAATTAGGTTCCATAGACTCATGTATTAGTAAGTTTCAGGGAAGCATTGAAGTTGCATACACATTCAAGGCTATCCAAATCTCTGAAACTGGAAAATTTCTTATCTGAAATTCTTACTTATGTTAAACCCTGTTGAACAAAGTGGAATAGATTTTTTTATGTCATATTTAGGTTGTCCAGGCCCAGCTGAGGATTCTTTGCTTTTATTTGTATGGCTGCAGGAAAACACTGCACACAGATGCTCCTGCAATATTGAATGATAAGTTGTGTTTAAGTTAATAAACTTTGTTATTATTGCTGTTGTTATTGTTCTCTACTAGAGTGCACTCTACTTGATAGGTAACTAAAAACAAGCTCTGTGTTTTAATAGCAATTAAAGAGGAATGGCATCTTATGCTCCTATAATAGCTCATGGTAAATATATAAAGGACAGATTTTTGCGTGATAGAGAACTAGTTAGCTATATGGAAGGGTATGAGATAATTCAGTATTGTCCCAATCAAAGTGATTAAAAGGAAAACAACATTTGAAAAAAGCATAAACAGAGTTACAAGTCCAGAAATGTGATTAAGCTTGAAAGAATTATGAAATTTAAAGCTAGTCCATTGTAGAGCACAGAAACTCTGCAAGTCTTCAACTTTTATAACTGCATATTTGTCAAGCTTGCATTTGTTAAATGAAAGATCTGCCTTGCTCTGCAACCCACAGAAGCCATGTATTATCCCTGGGGATTTAGCTTGGATTTCACAAGTGAAGTGTTTCACAATATTCTTTGCTCCATTAGAAAACAATACCAAAAAAAAAAGCAAATTGAAAACACTACGTGAGAAAAAAAAGCTTCTTTATTTCAAACCCAGCCCAAAGACAGAAAATTTGTTTAGGTAAGAATTGATAAAAAGTATGTCTAAAACATGCAATATGTATTCAGAAAGGTTTTTCTTAAACAGGTCAGAAGTAGAAGTGAGACAAAAAAATTATATGCTACTGTTTTCCCGTCTTCTTATGTTTGGGTTTGTTTTTTTTTTTTTTTTTTTTTTTTTTTTTTAATGTCTTTACAAATGATAGGTCATTTTGTTAATCTTTGAGAAATTTTTCATTCTCAACAAGGATGTCATTATGTATGTATCTTCATTTTAACCTGAATTTCTGAATACGACTACAGATCTCTGAGTAGATTATCACTGTGCTATTTTATTTTTAACCTATAGGCACTTTACAAGCCTTTTATAACATCATAACATCATTGTAATGAAATGGAAATGGTGGCTACTTGGTAAGGAGACTAGACAGGAGATGACACCATTCCATGGGATTCACCCTTTCATTATGTAATTACTTTTATTCCCTACATCTATAACATTTTAACACTGATCAGCTAATACTTGAGGTAAGAACAGATTTTGTGGTGTAGATATGGACCTGTAAAATTGTGTCGTCCATGCTTGGTACTGTATAGTGATTTTGAAATCAAATACATTCACCCAGAACATTAAAAACAGTTTATTTTTTAGTACAGTGACTGAAATGATTCTCTGAGGCCATACAGGTTTGTTTTCTTGTCAGTACTTAAGAGTTCAACAGGTCAATATTTTTACTTTTTATTACATTACAATTGTGCTGTCTTTTCTGTGAGTAATTACTACTTTTCTGTGAGTAATAACTACTTTTCTGTGTGTTGCTCGAACTAGGCACTATATGTAAGTAGTTTCCATTGTTCCCTCTAATGGACAATATTATGCCTGTTTCAAAATTGAATTTCATCTGTTGCCATGTTTCCTGTTCACCTACCTTTATTAGATTCCTCTGGGTTTTTTCCCCCTCGTTATCAGTTTCCCTCATTTCAACCATTATCAATTTCAAACTGCCCATAGGTGTGAAGCAGCTCACTAGAATTAGCACCAGCATGACATCACTCCTGATGCCAATGGCATAAGCACCACTTGAGAGAGGTGTAATCTGCACAGGTTTGGACAACAGAAGGGTTGAGTTCTGGCAGCCACTTAATGTGTGTGGATGCCAGCTATTTTCAGATCTTAGTGTTGGGAGCATGCCCGCCCAGCTGCATTGAAGCAGGATGTCTGGATGAGACCTGCATATACATAATTCTCAGCCCTCCTGCCCCATCTGCTGTTGACAAAAAGTGTGGCAATTGGACTAGAAAGAACCCATGTTCTTCTCAAAGTCCTGATCTGCTCTGCCACTGTGAAACCTGGGATTTCCAAGTGTCCACAGTGCCCATATTCTGTTTTGTAAGCACCAGTGCTTGCACTGTGACTACTAGGAAAGTAACAGCAAAGTTGGCAACAGGGATCAATAGTATTTGGGGAAAAACCTCTCACTGTGAATGCAGTCTAGATATGCATTTCTTCCCAGCATATTTCAAAAAGAATTTTAGTTCATAATCAGATATTTAGTAAAAGTTGGGTGTGTGAAGTACTTGCATATGGATTGTGCATCCTTGAATAAAAAAGAAGTTTTCTTCATATACAAGCAATTGCCTGCATGAAACAGGAAGGTAGAAATTAGTACCTTAGAAGGCCCAACACAAAATAGAAGGCTTTAGGTAATTGCAAGCTGTGATTAATTTAAAATTCCTTGGTACCAGGTTACTTTGAGGTCCTTGATGTAATTACAGTCCTTGGGAGACCTGTCTTAGTTATGGTGTTGTCCTACCTGCTTGTCTTATTGCAGGTCTAGTAAAAATCTCCTTCTGGTGCTGTCAAACACATATGTCCTGTCACTCTCAGCCCCATGAATCTGTTTGCCTTTTTCTCTTGGCTAGATGGATTTCTCCTTTAGGACAGGCACTGTAGTACTTTAAGCTTGTGTAAATTACTTAAATGAAGGTATGGGCTGACTCCTTATTTGCATGAATATTTTAAATTAAGCCTTTAGTTCCTGAAAATCAATAATTTCTCTGTAAATTCTAAACCCCCAATTTTCAAGCACAGCTTTTTACTAGAGGCTACTAACTATTAATTAATTAACAAACTTAGTATATTCACAACAGTGCAGTTACTTTAGATGTTGATGTTTCATTTAGGCTCATGGATCGATGGATATTTTAAGAAACTGACCATTTGTGGTCATAGATCTGTATCTATGAACAGGGAAATAAGAGTTAATGAACTGTTTTTCTACTTAGGAGAAAATAAGTCTTAACAGGATATCTGAATGTGTACTTTAGCTATAATTACCTCTGTGGTTTTTACTAGTTCAAATGCTTTTAGTATATTAGTGTACTTAGGCCTAATCTTACATAGAACACATAAAACAGAAAATATGTAAACAGTGGTGTATTGAAATATTAGTTAACACAGCTTGTAATTTATCTGAAATTATAAGAGTTTTTCTGTGAAGTCTGAAAATATTCTACCCTACTTATTTGCAGTTTCTAGATGTTATACCTAATGGAAACTGAGTCTATAAACCTGAAGTATAAGAAAGGTAGGAAATCTGACTGTACATGCCAGCAGAAAACCCCCTCCCAGATTTTCCAAGGCTTTATCAGCCCATGTGTTTGAAACTGCAATAAATTATGAAACTGATAACCAGGAGTGATTGTACTCTATTAATATATTAGTTTTAAAACCTTTACTAGAACACAATGGATCAGAATGCAGCTCATCATAATCCAGACAACAGTAGAAGTTCTCCATTTCCTGCCCTGAAGTGAAAAATTCAGAATGTACTCTGGCTTCAGTACAGCTGATAAAATTGCATATGACAGTGACTGCAGAACATTTCATACAAAGGATGATTAATTGCTTTGCTTTTCTTAATATCAACATGTGGTTCTTTCCATGAAATATTATTTTGAACAAAGAATGCCATATGATTTTGATGAAGATTCAAATTAGGTGAGACATTGCATTTTGGTTGCTGTTTTTATGATCTTTAAGAAAAAAGAGAACTTAGGGGCTTTAAAGACTTCAGCTTTTTTAAACAGAGTTTTAGTCTTAAGTGTTGAAGTTACCTCTTAGCATGTGAAATTCAAAGGGGGAACAGCTTCAATACTTGAATTTCTAAGCTGTGAAGCTGATTGCAATAATTTCATATATTTGCATCTTTTTATAATTGCTTTCAAAGAAAGGTAAATCCTAAGATGAAAGGTAAGAGGTGGGAAAATGAGACAAGTAACAAACAGTAAGGTCAGGTGAAAGAAAACTCCAAAATACAGTCTGGAAGAGCTTCACTCAATGTCCTGATCTGTTTTAGATTTTCCATTTGACCTTTGGAAGGTAAGTAAATGAGTATATGTGTCCATTTTTCCTATGTCTTCTCTACAAGTATATTTAAAACATTGAAATGCTTTAAAGTCTAGTGAAAGGTCCATTTAAATACTTTCTATTATTAGAAATAGCAATTACTGAAAAGGCCTTCATATATTATTGACAAGTGCAGGACAAAACAGAATAGACTGGAACTTTCTGTAATTCAAAATAGCACTAATATATCTTTTATTTGTTGTTGTCATCATTTATCCTTTATGTGGCATGTATCATGTTTTCTTTTGAAGCAAGCACTATGAAATTGCTGCAAAGCAATAATTCTAAACTGCTAGGTAATATATTATGTGCTGTGAGTATTTACTGTGGCAAAGTGATAAGAACAGTAAACAATTTTCAGGTACTTCCTGAAGGAACTATTCATCTTTTCTATCACATAAAGTAGAATTTCAGCCCATAGGTTAAAAAAAAGAAGTGCCTGACCCTGAATTATGATCTATCAGTTTTCAACTCCCTCACCTCTTCAAACCTAATACCATTTTTCTGTGATTTCAGTATTTGACTTCCCTAAGCTTTTTTTGCCTCTTCCTACTGTAGATCAGCTCTATACAATGCACCAGCACTCTGACGCTTTGTCAGTGATTGTAAAGGGAGAATATAGTTGGTCCATATGCACCCTCTCAAAAGAGCATGCAAGTTCTGCTTAATGATAAAATGCCTTTTCTGGTACAAGATCCTGAATTATTTCTAATCACAAATGTTCTACAAGTTTAGTAGCACTTCAGTGCTTATTTTTTTATGACTGGCAGCATCAGTCTGCTTGAAAAACTGAATGCTAGAATCATTTATAATGGCGAGGATTAGGCTTTTCCTGGTGGTATTTAATGGACACCACCAATATTTAATGTGCTTAGATGCCAGAAGAGTGGAGGGGGAAGGTTTATGAGACACCTATTTAAACTGCTTGGATGCCTAAGACACTACTGGTGCCTGTTTTTTCATGCAAAAACTTCCTTGGATACATATCCTTTTGTCTAGGTCTTCAAGTATTTCTGATTTTCCTGATTTTTGAAATGTTCAAGCATGTCTAGGATAAACACTTAACAATGGTTTCAAGGCCTTCTTCAGCCTGAATAGATTTGAATACTTCACTTCCACATCTTATCAGTATCTTAATTGCTGAGCTATAAACTAATCTGGTCTGTCCCTCCTGTTAGAAATGGGTGCCTGCACAGACAGAAAAGTAGAAGTTAGCATTAAAGTACAGGAAGTGAGATAAAACTGAGCTTTAAAACACAGAAATTCAGGCACGGAGTCTTAGATGTGTGACATGGAATGCCTACCACCATTTAGATCTTCTGTCATTCCTTCTTTTCTTTTTCCTGCATGTGATTTAGACTGTCAGTGCTCAACACATTGAGCTTTGGGAGCTACAGTCTAGGAACCCAACTTTCTTCTGTACCTTCAGGAGGAACTAAAGTTGAGTGACTACTGTGAAATCTGCTAGAAGAACCCTATGCATTTACGTCACATCTATGACTGACTACATAAAGAGTAATTCCTATGCTTTTGGAGTGGGCTTGCTAAGTAAATTTGTTTGACCCACTTTTACTTTTGCTTTTGCTTTATTATAAATAAGGTTTTCTGAAAAAAGCTCTGAGATATCCATAATCTGGTCTTTTATTACTTTTTGGTTGCATAGCAGCAAAAGAAATTATTGCTGCTATATGCCCATCTGAGCACTATGTCTAACTATGGAAATATTCAGATAGGGTAATCTTCCAGGGAATCTAAATGATCTTTTTTTATTAAGATTCTCTGACTCTGTCTAGTACTAACTGTCTTGGGGAAGGCAGTTTTTGACTTTAGCAAGTATTTTATCAGGAGACTGTGTGGAGGTAACAAATAACACTTTCAATACAGGAATTTGAAAACATAGTATGTGTAGGGAAATGAACCCTCAGCAGGTGATTCTTTACACATACAGAACAATGTGATGTTTATGACAAAAAATGTGGGTTTATCAGAAACAAATATACATGCACAAATATGGGGCATAAAACCTGGGCTGTGTGCTGTTGAAACATACAGCAGCGTTGCTGTTAAACTTGAGTGGTTGTTAGGATGAAGAACTTTAGCACTGCAAATGACTTTGTTGTAGCTGTTAAAGTATTTGTAGCCACTTCAGCAAGGAAAGCCAGATATAAACAGTCTTTGACGGCTTGTTGCAAAACATCACTATGGTTTTTCTTGCCAGTAATCATAAACTGAAAGGGTTGTTATGCTGCTATTTTCTATCATGCAAAGTGCTTGTAGGATGAATTTTTCTTTTGCTAAGGCAGTTCTATATATGATGATAAACAGTTTGACAAACCATCAAATGTGACACTAAGGACATAGAAGAAAATGTATGACAGTGTACTGGATTTTAACTTTTTATTAGCACTTTATTAGGGGAATAGGGAACCTTCAAGCACAAAGATAACAGAATTATCTCCCAAAGCCAGCCTTATGTCCTGTTGCCCAAAGCTACATTTGCTCTGCATTTGTATGGACAAGTTCATATCTACTTTTTGAACTGTATGATTTTTTAACTCTTAAAATCTTTCCTCTTTCACTGATGTCCATACTGTCTCATATTTTGGAAAGTGAAAATTTGAGCAGAGGCCTTGAACTTAAACCCAACTAAAATCAGAGAAGCCTTCATTTATAAATGTTTGTTTGTCTTTACTGTCCTTGTCAGAATGAGGTGTGGACATTTATCTAGTATGTCTGCTTGAAGTAATTGGTGACCCACCTTGCAGCTGAAGAAAAATACTAACGAAAAAAATACATTAATTCGGGCATCACAATGAGGGTTTGAAATTGAATTGCAGACATATACTGTGGTGCTTTTCATTCCATAAGATTGTTGGCTTCTAATGTTATAGAGGAAGGCCTGATCAAAGAAAAGGTTGAAAGTTAATACCCAACATGCTATTTGGCAGCTTTTTCATTTCACTTATAGGTTGGAGCAGGTGGTGTCATTTAAAATTAAATACTTCATGTCTACATTGGCAGGAAAGCAGCAGTTAGTGATGAAATATCCCTGAAACTAATATCATTAATTGTTCTCCGATTTTATTTATATTTGCATACTATGATGCAAGTACAATGAAGCACCATCTATTTAAATCGCACATAGCACCGAGTTTAACTATAGGCAGTAAAGGACCATAATAATTTCAGAAAAAAAGATCTTACAGAAATACTGTGTCCTTTTTACACTGAAATGAGAAAGCACTATTTACTGTTTCTTTAAGATGAGATTTAAAGGAAAGATCTTTAAAGCTTCCTAATTTGTAGTATTATTTTACAACCAGTTTGCTTGTGTTGTAGTTTTAATCTATGTGAAAATGTATATACCATACTAATATAGTATGTAGCTGGTTTTCATTATGTTGGATAAAATGGTAATTATGTTACATTTATATGCTGAAAATTGATTTCAGTGTTGCACTATATGTATCTAATGGTTACTGGACATTCCTGTGTTAAAAAAAAAAAAAAATCTTTACATATAATTGACAAGTTAAAGATATTTAAGAAAAGAAATAATGCCAAGAACAGGCAGAAGGTACTTTGTCTTAAAAGATATAGTGAGTCAAGTTATCTGTTCTCTTCCCTATATCCTGTTCTACACATTCAAGTAGTGCTGCAATATTTCCATTTGGAGTAGTTTAGAGCAATCTTATCACTTCAACCAATTCTCTTCAACATTTCTGGTAACCAGATTTTTTTCCTCTGTTGCTGTCTCAGTTTGATTTACCTCATAAAGCTTCATTGTGTTACTCAGAGAAAATTTCTGTATTCTGTAAAGCAATTAGCTTAAAGAACACCTTGGTACTCTTATTTCCTAAACAAATATGTCACATAATGAGACTTAAATTAGGCTGGGCAGCTCAGAGTCTCTGGACATGACAACTGCAGCTTGGAAAAATTTCTCTCTTACATTTTCTTTTTCAGAGTAACTAATTAAGTATCAAAATGCTCAGGAAATACCTATCAGTTTCCATTCACCTCCAGCTACCTGCTAGTTGAAAACCATTTTATGTGCTTTAGAGAGGCTCTTTCACTGTTACTTTCCACAGCTTTAAATTTCATGTTACAAAGACTTCTACAGGAGAATAAAGTTGACCTCAATCTGGTATCATTTTATTACCATTGCATGATTTTAATACTGACAGACACAATGATCATAATAATTAATGTTCTCATAATTACTTCCCTATTATTATTATTTTGATCCATTTTTTCATTATCAGCCAATATTAAGATCTAATTTAACTTACAAGATATATATCAGGCAATTAATGTTGAACTAAAAACAGCCTTACAGTTTCATTAAAACTCATCAGCATTATAGTTAAATACACTGAACAACCTAGCAAATTGAAGAAAAATTGATTACATGTTTTATTTATTTAATAGTTGTTTTTGGAAGAGATATATTGGCACATAAGAGCAGTGATGTAATTTTTTTTTAAAGAAAGCTTATATATATATAGGAGATATATATATATGTATTTTCTTATATTTTTACATAAACTTTAGACTGCATTCCAGAAAGTAACTGAGTTTTGATATTTCTGGTTTTGATAACCCAACTGTACAATATAAAGGAATTGTAGCTCAAAGGCTGGATGTTTTGTGTTTACTTGAATGCAGTTCCCCATATATAGTTATATTGGTATATTGTTCATCAGTTCAGAACTGAAGCACCTAAAATCATCGTCATGTTTATGAATGTAGGCTGATTCCAACACTCTTTACTTTGATACTTGAGATATACACTTTGAAAAGTATTTGCCACATTTCAAGTAATACAACTGTGAAATAATTTGATTGAAAGTCATCTATTATGCCTTTCTGAAACATTTTCAAATCCAGCCCTTTCACTGTCATAAAGATTTTTCCATTATCATGCCCCATTTTTTCCTTTATACATGCCATCCTTTTAGCACAACATTTAAAAAAGACAATAATGCCAAAGCTTTCCAGAATTTTGCTCAGAGCTACCTATTTCTTACTCTTAATCTGTGTGAGAAAATGTCAGCTTTAGATAGATGGGATGGCAGAGGGATACCTGCTGTTGACAGGTAGTAAACTGACAGAAAGATGGAACAGTGTGGCTCCTACAGTGTGGCCTGAATGAAAGCATGAAGTAAGTGCAATTTAGAAATGAAACTCTCTTTGAGTGGAAGGGGAGGAACAGCTAGCCTAGAATAAAGAGCATGATAAAAAGTTTAAAAGAAAAATAATAAAAATGGTGTATAAAATAAAAGGTACTTGGTCAACTATTTTGTGTCATGATTTTAAATAGTAAATTTACAAAAAATTGCCATAGAGTTGTACCATTTACTGTTGTTCTAACCATACTGTGGGATTGAGAGATACTCTCTTCTACAGAGAACATGTGTCAATGCCTAAAACACCCTCACATGCTTGCTTCAAAGTCACCAGTCTGAATCCAGCATGCTTCCCATGCAACAGGCTTTGAATTTCCAAATCCCCTTTATTCTGTTCTCCAGAAAGATTGTCTCTCTAAGCTCTGTGCTAGCTGTATTCATGCTTCACATATCCATTTGCTTGCTTGGTCTTACTCCTTAATTCCTTACTGCTTCATGTGTAAAAACTCATACAGTGTTAACTCTTATCTCAACCTGCTAGTTGTATGGACTGAACCTGTTAGTGTAAACTGAACCACTCATAAGTTAATCTTACCAGCTTCACTAAGAATTTTGCTGGTTCTTTTGGTCTTCTGTTCTGTGTGTTTGAGATAAAAAGAAGGCAGGGTCAGGTGAAAGGAAAGTGTAATACAGAAACAGAACAATTTTAGGAAAAAAATACCATGAGGAGAAAAAGAAGCAAAGGAGAAAGAAGCAAAGAAAGAAAAAAGTTGGGAAAACTGAAAGCAGCATTTGAATGAAATGTAAAAGAATAATTCTTATGAAAATTGGATTATAAGTGCATATTGACCAGCTTTTACTTGCTCCAGAGAGAGGTGTGTTTACTGTCAGCATTCATCATTGCCTCCACAGTTCATTGTTGTGAGATTACAATTACACACCTATGAACTTCCTGTTTTTACTTGTCAATGTGAAAATGAGCCTTCAAGAATGCTGACTGCACACATCTCTCTGCCCATATGAAGGGTTCAATGAACTTCTGAGTGGCGTAAGCAGTATTGTTACTCCCTCCCATTATCGTGATTTGATTGTGCAATACATTAAAGAGTACAGCTCTTGAAAAGCCTCTGTGGTAAGTCTTCTCCTTTTTATTTTAAGCATACATTATTGAGGAAAAAAAAAACTTCTATATTCAAGCAAATCAGTTTTGAACGCCGATTTCCAATATAGCAAATAAATCTGCTCTACCAACTACATTTTTCACTTTTCCATTAAAATCCAGAGTTATCATTAAATAAATATGTATAAGTAAGATGTTTGCAAGAAGTTCCTTTCGAAAGAGCAGTATTAAATATAAATGACCTTTAATGTGCATAGCCTCACTGAATTAGTTTTGCATTTCTTATCTTATTTTCGAACCTGTCTCAAAAGTATAAATCAATATTAATATGTTCAGAATTTGTAGTGTGGTGTAGAGAGTAAGCTTTTATATTCTCTGAAAGACCTGGTAAGGAACATATTTTACATCTACTACTTAAACATTGAAGAAATATATATAAGAAAATGCAGAGAATTTTCACCCACTTTGATACTCCAAATGAATATAGAAGTTCTATGCTCTTAGAAAAAAGTGTCCTTAAATTTTTTTCTACAACTGTCAAGTTAGTAAATACATTACTTGGGTGCATTAGGAATACAAAATCAAATACATTAATGAGGAAAAATCCAACCTTTATGGTTTATTCTTACTAATGTTACAGATTATACAACGTATGCAGTTTTCTATAAAGAGATGCAAAACTGCAAACAATAACTTAAAGAAAGTATTTGGAATCTGTGTTTTTGAAAAAATTATTGCACAACTAGTATTATAGGTAAGCTGGTAAAATTTTGGACATCATCATGCATGGCTATTGTAGGCATGATTTTCAGAATGTACTCCTTTTTCTTCACACCTAAATAAGTAAAGTTATAAATTAGTTTAGGCAAAAAAAAAAAAAAAAAGAAAAAACCCCAGAAAATAAAGGAAAAAAAGAAAAAATAGGGTCCTATCTTAGGTGCATCTTATCTAAAAATTAGACGTGTATGTCTGAGTTGTGACTCAAGGCTGTCTGTTCAAACAGTGAGGAAGAGAAGCATCCCAGATGAAAATTCATAAGTAATGAAATGACACAACTCAGGATAAAGTAACTTTTGGTTAGGCTAAGTAGCTAGAATGGAAGCCAGGATTATGTGTCGCCATTCTTTAAGTCCAACTTGGAGTAAGTAAAACATAGGTTGGATGTATAGAAGCATGAAACATAGCTCTAAGCTTCCTACTCAGTTTGATGAAGTCCTCAGATTTGCTAACAGTTTTACCGAATTCCCAGTGGTGGGCTAACAAATCTTGCATAGAAATTCTGTCCTTTTTCTTCCCAATACTTCTGTATTGTCTGTGATTTTTTTCTTGGTTTCACTGAAAAATGCTATATCTATTTTTTTTATTGTAGCATCAAATGAAATAAATAAAATATAAAACTTAATTAAAAAAAAGTGCAGCACTACTCAGTGTACCTTGCTACTTCCATTAAACCTAGTCCCATCAGCCTAACATTGATCCCAGGAAAAATAATAGAATAGCTTGGTAAATAAAGATTTAACCTAGTCTGCCTGAACCAATGTAAATCAGCTAGGAATTATATAAAATATAATAGATTTTACAAAATTAAATATTTCTAAAGAACTTGCAAGTACAACTGTAAGAATAACTGATATTTAGTTCAGCTGATGAACTAAAAAGCATGTAGGAAAAGGGAATCTAATTTAATTTTTTTATATTTGTTTTATTATACCAAAATACTGAAATGTACTTTAGAACAATATTAAACATTTGATTGGATAGGAAACGAAACTTTTCATTTGGGGCATACAAAGCCCTCAAGCATTTATTTTAATGAAGGGTTGCAGTGCTGCAGGTTAGCTCCCCATGTTCATAATGCTCTCTGCCATTCTGTGTTCCCAAACAACCTTTTCAAGGCTGAGGCCAGGGAGGTTTTCTGAATCACTGTTATGCTGCCCTCCAGCAGCACGGGTCCTGGGTCTTTTCCATTCCCACTGATCAATGAAGAAATCTCAACCCATTGTGCTGAAAATAATTTTTCAGGAAAAAGAGAAAACCAAACCGTTGGAACATTTTAGTTAAGAAGATGTTAAAATTGGAGCTGAATATAATCTTAAATGATGCATATACACAATCAGAAACCTTCAGAACTATTTTCTGTTGTACCAAGATTACCACAGCAAGGTCTTCCAGGTCTGAGAAACGATTGATGGTTTGTTTGGTCTTATCTTACAAAGGAATCAGGACACAATCAAGTGCACATCTTTCATCTGAAATGAAAAAAATGTTAGCTCACTTGTTAAATATTTTATCACCGTTGTTTTCAGTTACAAGAAAAACCCAAACAACCTAATTAACTTCAATGGCATTAACATTCAAAGGAATATTTTCATATGCAGTAATAAGTGACACTACTTTGGGGACCATATTGCACTTGGAGGAATGTATTTGTGCAGTCATGAATTTACATACATTCAGGTGCCCTCCCATGAAGCATTTGGCAAATCAGAAAACACTGGTTTTCATCATTGTGTGTGTGTATATATGTGTGCATGTGTATGATAACAAAGTCTTTACAGTTGTGTAGTATAGGGGTACACATGCCTTTGAAAGTCTAGGCAATACGCACCTGTTAATAATTACTAGAATTCTGAAAAATAAACCAGAGTTTTTGAGGTTTAGAAGGAAAATATTTTGACCTGCCATCTTGTCAGGAGAGATTCTGCAGTCCTACAGAGAATCGGGGTGGGTGAGTAATGTCAGTCAGGCTCTGCACAGCCCTTGAAGCATGGCTGTGGGGTCCTGTGGGTTCTTCCCAGTTCCCTAGTGATTTTGGATGCTTCTGCAGGGTCATGAAGTTTCCCTCCCAGAAGCCTTTTTACAGAAGCTCTAGACAAACTGCAACATTCCCCAACTGAGTATCGTCAGTTATAGGATTGGGTAGAGAACAACTTGTTGATGGTTAGTCTGTTCAAAATGTGATTGTTTTCTTATTTGCTGGCATTTCTGGTGGTGCTCACAGTCTGGACATTTCTTTCAGGCTTTTGTACTTCTTGCTGGTCAGCAACTTGGCATAGTTTGTCTCTTTGCTACCTTGAGCTCACAAAACCTATTTAAGATGCAGGCTATTATTTAGGACAGGTGATTGATCACATTTTGTCTGTTTCTATTTATACAAAACATTTCCTAAACTTTTCTACTTTTATTGGCCCTAAAAGCTGGCTTTAGCTCATGTGGTTATGCTAACAGCTATGCTAACCAGGAACAACTCCTGCTAACTGCTGTGCTCAGACATGCTAGAAAAATACTATGGCAATGTCAACTCTTCCTTTCTCTTCATTGTCGGACTCTTTTTGTTTGTCTCTATTTTTTTTTTTTTTTGGCCAAACTGGATGCATCATCTATTTCTTGTATGGCTGCAGATGGTGATAATACAGTGAGGCTTCATAGGGATGTGATCCTCTGCATAAAGATTCTTACTTAAAAATTGTGATCACTCATCTTTGAAAACTTCAATTCTATTAAGCTTTTTACTTAAAAATAGAGCAAAAAGAAATTAAGGAAGCAATGTCAGGTTCTTGTCATACTGCATTGTTCAGTCCAGATGGGTGTTTGAATTTCAAGAAAGATAGTAAGTTTCCTTCAGTGTGGCCAGCTTTGATATAATGTAAAGGTGGGAATAAAGTGAATGAAAAATAAGATGAAAGCTAAAATAAAGCTTCCTTACAAGTAAGCCTTCATTTAAACTGCTGTCACTTCAGACTCGAAAACCTAGTAGAGAAACAGCAGTTTTGGCTTCTCCCTGATCAGGGATGTGGTGATCTTTCCACATTTGTTCTGCTCATTCCCAAATTTGAGCCTTTTGGTGGTAATTGACATAACGTGTCAAACAAGTGGGATAGCTTTCTGTTGTGAATAATAAAATATAAAAGTCAATGCCTTTGAAGTATTTAAAATAACCAACAGTCTCCAGGAAAAATGTGCTTTTATGTACTCATCTGTACAAAACCTGAAAGAACTTTGTGTTACAGCTTCAAAATCTTACATAGTACATGAACCATGCTGAGCTGCTGAAGTCTTTCTGTTCTGTCTTCCTGTCATTCCATCTGTGAAAGTGTAGTCCTTGTGGTGGGTCAAGGGATGAAAAGACTGGATTAAGTTGCAATATGGGCTAATTGGCCAATGTGAATATTAATGAAATATATTTTAAGGAATCTTTCAAAAATAAAAATAGGTTAGATCCATAGAGGATCAATATGATTTCAAAGGTTATTTTTCTTTTTAAGAGAACTAAGAGTTAAGACAGACAACATAACATAACTTCCAAACATAATAAGTCTTCTTCCACATCTGTATATCATTCTGTAAACTAAAGGGGTTTGGGTAGAATTTTTAGCAGTTTATGTACAATGTCAATTACAGTGGAATTAGTGACTTTAGAAAGTAGTGTGTACCAACAGAAGTGGATCTGAACAGTGATAAAGCCCTAATGACCTGTCAATCACATGGTACACACTACAGTGGTTTTTATCTTGGAATTAACTCTAGTGTGATCCTACAGACCATTTGCAGCTGTAGAACTTTAAGTACATATTACAGTTCAGTTTCATTACTTCCAGATGAAATTGCATGGCCATTTTCTGGATTTATTTATTTGGACATCCTTAAATGGGTGCAAAGAGACCCTGCAAGCAGAATATAGACAAATATATATATGTATAAAGCACAGACACATGTATGTCTGTATGCAGATTCATAGTATATTAATCAAAATAAAAGAAAAACCAACTATGTAAATGAATGAACTATTCCAAATAGAATCACCAGAGAACTAGCTGGTGAATCGTGACTTGGAATCGTGACTTGAAATCATGACTTTGTTTTTAAGAAGAATATGTTAGCTTGTAATTTTTCAGAAAAACACCAGGTATGACTTGTGTTTCCTTTTTAGGAGGAGTTTGAGGAATTGCTGTCTAATAACAAAATATTAGTATGCGATCTCATTGAACAGTATGAGTATGGTAGGTGTTTATTTACAATAGATTTTTATTTTCAGATTTTTGACAAAAGGAAGGGTTTAAGAAACATAGCCTAATGGGATAAAGTGATTGGAATGTGAATTCGAGAGAATTAAAATAAAAAGTAAATAAAATTAATAATGATGAAGGGCAGTAACCTCCAGGGCAGTTTACCTGAGAGTACTGGATTCTTATCACTTGCAGTCTTAGAATCAATATTGTCTCTTAGTAAGAAATTTTTCTATACCTCATTAAGTTAAAGTTTTGATAAGTTCTTACTGTAGAAGTTCATAGCAAATTAACATAATGATCTTTAAAATATGTGGCTCTGTTAAAGAGTACACTTTCACTCATTAAGGTCCTGTAGTTTCTGTAAGTTTCATGGAGGTTAGAAGGGATCTTTGGATGATTTAGTCTGATCTCTAGAATAATGACGTCCAATTTTACCCAAGGATCTTTTGCTTCCAGACAGGTTATTTCCTAGCTCAGAAATGCTTTTTAGGGAGAAGAAAAATTATTTCAGTATGTGGAAAGTGTGACCTATAAACAATGCAGTCCACAGTAATGTTTTTACTGTTTGCTGAGCCCAACACATTCCTCTAAGATTACCACTGATAATATACCTATAATTTTAGAAGAAATATAATTAACAAATTGCTTTTTTTTGGTAATTAGAGATTTTAAATAAATGCAGTGCTGCTTCTCAACCTTTGACGCATGTTTAGGATGATATGAAAATGGCTAAAAGGATCATTCACTGAGGGAGATCAAAATAAGCTAAGATGGAAATCTACTTAAACACAGTACAGGAAGCTCTCGCTGTTTGTTACTTTCACTATTTGTCTCAATAAGCTTAAAAGCTCCACAGACACACTTGCACAGACATAATGAGCATGCTGTGTGGAAATTTAGCTGAAGGACTTTCACGAGTAATGCAAACAAACTGCTGCTTGCAACAGTACATCTTTCAAACTGCTTCTATTCCAAGCAGGCTACAGCAAGAAAAATGACAGGTGGGCTGTCTGCACTTTGGTCAATGATTATATCCTTCTGGGTCTGTGTGGAAATAGATAGAGCAGGAACAAAATAGCAGATATTTAGATGCAAACCTGTTCAGAGACAAAGTGCCAAGAGAGAAGTGCATCTTCTGCAAGCCAGTCCCTTTTATTTGTAAATAAATAAAACACTGAACTGCAACTGTGGTTGGAATATATGACATGTAACTCGGAGCTTTGTAAAATTAGCTGGTTGTGTTGCTCCCTCTGCCACCAGTGCAGAGAAATAGTTACTGCTGAAGGTAAATCATCCTCTTTGCCTTGGACATGGTATAAATGGTTAGGTATTTAGGCTCTGCTTCCCGCTCAACCTATATAAAATATAATAATGTAATAATAATATATTTAAATGTTTTTTTACTAAAAGTCAACTAAACTGGCAAAATGCCTATGTTCTCTCTGCAAATTCATGCTGCTGCAAACACAACTAAATAATTATTTTTGTAATACTTGTAATCTGTGTTCTGCAAAAGCAAGGGCACTAGATATCACTGCTCAAACCAGAAGATTTATAGTTAGGAGAAGATGATATGTTCTTTCTACACAGGAGAAGATGAGATGCAACAAATTGAAGAGAAAGCTTTGACACCTTTCTTTCGTCCTACTTAAATATGCTTCAAACATAAGTATCTTACTTATCCATAAAGGCAATTTTCCTAAAAGTCTGCTGAAATCATATTGTGCTTGGTCTCTTCCTATTAATAGTCCATAACTGTAACTAAGGAGATGTCTGATCAGATCCTTTTCCTTGCTCATGCATTCTCACAAAGCTAAGTGGATTGAGGTACCTCTGCTACTTTCTTTTGTATGACTATACTTCAGATGAAAATTATAATATGCAGTACACTTTAAAGGCATACATCCTGTAAAATAAGTGATGCCCCTTAAGAGCATAAATACTCCCACAGACAAATTGACTTCGATGGGAATATTAAGTTATTTGCAAGACTTTACTCATGGTGAGTCGTAAGTAAGGTTACCTTAAAAAAAAGTAATATGATAAAAAATATCTATCTATCTATCCATCTATCTATCTATCTATTTTTTTCTAGTATAAATATATAAACTGTCTGATTAATATATTATTAAGTGAAACTTGGAGATTCCAACTTGGGTCGTTCCAATCCTTAAATGTCGTTGCTGAAATCCTAAGGAAATGGAAGTAATTGAGAGTGCAATTTCCTCATGTTCAGTCACCTTCTTTTCTAAGTAGTGATCACAATCCTGTGCTTATGTTTTATAATCTGTTACCATGGAGATATTACCATACACACAGGATGGTTGCTCCATTGTATACAATCAAGTAGGATAAGAGAGTTGATTAAAATGGTTCCAAAAATCTTCCTAATCATTATAAAACATTCCTTGCTTTGGCTGTTTCTCAGTATAAGAGGCAGTCAAGATAAACAGAGAGTCTTGAAAGGACTGAGTTGAACCTGCTACATAAATTAAGATTTAATGCTTTTGAATATTTCCAGTAGTTTCTTAGAATTCTTTTCATCTTTCATCTAATGTAGTAATCTAGTATGTACTAGACTTCTCAGGACTGTGGGTCAGATCTTGTGAGCACTCCAAAAGAATGCAGTCAAGAAATGATCCATGCCCATGAGGTCAGGTCAGATAGTGCAGAATTGTCAGTGAGAGAAGGACACGTGTCTGTCCTTGATAGAAACCAAAAGAAAGACATAAGATTGCTAGAATGATGATGTGTGTATGTAGAGGGTCCTTATAATTGAATCTGTTGTTGATAAAATACTTGCTGCTTGAATCCTTCATATGTCCTGGAAAAAAAAAAACCTTCTTTACCAGGGATTCTTTTTTTTTTTAGGTGTGTGCAGTAAGAATGTTTGAGTAACTGTTGTGAGTACTGGGACTCAAATAATGGCAACAGTATGCACTGGATGCCCTTCATTCCCTCCTTAGAGGAAACCCCATTTGGGGAGGCATATGTTGTGCAAACTGAGCCCACATCCATTGGTAGCAATATATACAGCCCAAATCTGTCAGCATATCACAACACAACTGTGTGTATCTAACTAACATGCTGACAAGAATACCGATAAACACAAACGAGAGGCCAGAATTCTCACTTGCCTCTAAGCTCCATTAATTACATTATGGACAGCTTTTCAGCCTTTTGTTTGGATGGAGTAAAATCTTACAACTGCCATGCATTTGATTGTGTTCTATCTGTAAATCAAATTTCCTTCCTTGAGGGTAGTTTGTTTTGTAATACCACTGGAAAATGAGAGGTTTACATCTTCTGTAATTTTAAAAATTTTCATTCTTATTGGTAAATATGTAGCTGTCTGTACTGAAAATGGAAGTGTACCCACTGGAGTCTGCAAAAATGTAGGGTGCTGTAAGCTAACTGATTCTCTTTGTTACTATAAAGAGTTTTAGAGAAAAAGGTCTGTATTTGAATAAAATTATAATTTTTAATTAGGTATCTTAAGCTACTCAATACAAATAGCATTCATAAGCTACCTTTATAGGTACAAATTGATCATAGGCAGTCATTGTGATATTCACTAAAGAATAGAAATTATTAGTGTTTAGAACTGCACTTCTACTTTAAATATTATAGAAATATTTCACCCAGATATTTCTATTCACTGACTATCTGTGCCTGCAAAACACATCGAGGGTTGTCTCCGAATTTGCAGAGGAATTTATTTCCTTTATCTAATTGAACTTTAAAGTAGCATTTCTGAAGGCTGATGTGAGAAACTAGAGCTGGTTGTTGCTATGGCAGATTCACAAAAGCAGATGATAACCTTGATGTTTGGGCCAGCATTACTTGTTACAGAAAAATAGGTTTGAGTGTAAAAAGCTGGAAATGTTTGAAATTTTATTGGGTATGTTTCAGTTTAGAATTTTTTGTTTGCCTGCGCCTGCCTACTGATACTAATGGTATTACTCTACTCTTTAGAGTGACATGTTCTGGAGAAAGTAATATAGAATATCTAACTATCTAACAGAGATTATGAATCAGTGCTGAACACACTGAAAAAGGCACTTGGAAGCTAAATATTTAGGTAAATAAACTACTGATTTTAAGCTACTAGTTTGTCTATCTTTATCTTTTTCTTTACAGACTACCCCAAATTCTGATAGCCTTAAAATAAATGTCTGAAAAGCCCTCAGATTACCTTCTTTATCATATTCACAGCATGTTTCCTTGATATAAAACTCAAGTTGACAGCATTGTGAATAGAAAAGTTATCTGTAGATTCTGTGTGATTCACATGTTACCTTGCAAATGTGCTCACATTAGATTCCAGAAATAGACATTAGTATATAATGAGAGAGACCCTAGTGGGCAGCAAATCAGATGAGTTTTCCAAGTGTTTGAAATGAAGGATTTACACGTTAAAATGTAACAAACTTTGTGATGAGCAAGGGAAAATCTCCAGATTGTCTCAAAATTGAGCATTTTGTTGCCACTTGGCTGAGTGGGCGTTTGAAAGTTGTTGGAAAGACACAAACACTACAGGGTGCAAAACGCAGAAATCTAGCTAAAAGCCATGATGGTTTGTCTGGCCTGAAGGATATTCGAAGAGTTTAAGTAGACCATTTTCCCCAAAAGTTGTTGGAATGGTTGTGGGCTATTAAACCGCTTTCCTATACCATCTTGGGAGCAGAAAGAAGGCAAGAAGGAAAGAAGGAGAGAGAGAGAGGGAGATAGAGAGATAGAGAAGAAGGAAAGAAGGAAGGAAGGAAGGAAAGAAGGAAGGAAGGAAGGAAAGAAGGAAGGAAGGAAAGAAGGAAGGGAAAAACTCTTGCAGCTCTTCTTAGATGCAATAGAAGGCTCAGGAAAACCCTGTGGAAGGAAGAAGGTCTGCTTTTACCTGAGATCATTGCTGTATGCTGAGATATTTTTTATGAAGCTCATCCTTATCCTTGAAAGTGCTTTGTATCCACTTGAAACTACACATGTTTTCACTGGTTTATGGTTTGGTTTTTCTCCATCAATTCCACCTTTAAGTTTCAGTCACACATACTGCTAATAAACTTGGGGTTAAAGAGGAAGGGATGGGTGGAATCTGTTTGTAACTGCACTCTCAGTATAAAACGTGTTTCAAAACTAAAGCTAGAAATATATTTAAAATCTAATCTGCATTTATGCCTATAACACTGCTGGAAGTAATTTCCACACCATGGGGACCTCTTCTGAGGGAAGCAGGGTGCAGCTGCAGCAGGGTTTCCTCACAGCTGTGTACTCAGTAAGAATTTTCCTTCTAGGGGATGTGCAATTTCTAATTATGAGAGAATCCTTATTTGGCATAGGAATGGAAAACTCATCTGCTTGTTAATAAAAGCATTCATTGTCCACATTATAATATGGTGTATATTGGAGAAGAGTTGTCTAAAATCATTATGCAAACTTCATTAATAGCTCTCTATAGTCTGGAAATGAAATCTCACCCTTAAAATGCTAGTTTTAGTCCGTATTTAAGATTAGTAGGGAAAAAAATAGGTAGCTTGTTTTCTTCCACTTTTTTTTTTTGTTTGTGCTTATGCTTGCAATGTGTGCATAGTTAGCAAATCTGTTTAGACAGTTAGATCTTGGCCCTGTAATTTACTCTGAGTGGAAAGATAACTGCCACTATGGGAAGCTCTACTGAAACAGGTGGGGATCTGCACAAATCACACTTTTGTTCCCTGGTTTTAGTTAATAAAATAATTTTTTCCCCCTGCTGATAATTTTATTGGGAAAATTAAATTACTGTGTATTTATCAGATTCATAACAAGCATAAAATATATTTACTCATTGTGATCCTAGAAAAGAACCCTAAGGTGGAAATTCAATGACCTTCAGGCATCTAAACCTGAAATTTTAATATAAACCCCACTGACTAGTGCTTAGCTAATGCTCAAAATCCTAAACTTTCAAGGTGTCTTCCCACCTGACACCAAAATTCTCTAGTTTTCTGTAGTGTGCCATATATGTGATTCTATGAGTGCTATGCTTTAGGGAGGTCAGCACCCCAATCCAGCTTGTCTTCTTGGAATCCAGAAGACAGACAAAGACCTGGTAGGCATGTTCTGCAGGGTCAGACTCCACAAAAGAGATTGCTGTGGTGTATTTCTTCCAAAAACTTCTGTGGAGGGGCATGTGGATGCCCCTCTTGCACATAAGCTGCTAACTTGGAGTTCCCACACACATGCTGCATAATCCTGGCTGCTGCTCCCTGCTTTCTGTGTTATTTCTACTTTGTGTGTCCAGTCTCTGGTTTACTGTCTCTTCTTCAGAGGTTCCCGTGGCCATGGGAATTTTATATCTTTCTACAGTGATATTCACTTTCAGTGGGTTATCACAGTGCAGTAGTAGCCCTTTGGAGAAGGAATGCCTTGAGAAATGCTTGATGCACCTTGAATCTCCTCTAACTGTATGAAGGCATCTTCCTAGGCTAGTATTCTTAACACATCCAAGGCACATCTACTTGGCTCTTTTCATTTCTTTCCAGATATCTTTATGACATCAATTGTTAGAAGTCTTCCCCATATATGAAGGTCTCTAATTAACATGGGGTACAGGGTCTCCTGGGCTTAGTATTTTCTGTAGGCTATCTTTATTTGCTGCCTATTCTGAGAAGGGAGTCTGGCCCTTTGAAATATTAATGAGATTATTTTCTTAATAACATTCACTATACAATCCTTCAATTCTACTGGGAGTTATATATGTATGCAGTAGGGTAGTCAAATGCATTCCTTACATATGTAAAAACCCTTCAGGTGTTCATAGCAGTTCTGGAATTTTAATATTCAAGGGAGTGGGAGGTGAGTAAGAAGGCACTGAGCAATCAGTTTTGCTGGTATCTCATATCAGAAGAGACTAATTTGGAACCAATCTTTTCTATATGGCAGTAAAACAGTTAAAGTTATTTGTGCTAAGTAAAGGCCAGTCAGAGCCACAGGTGAGGGGCTGCAAATACTTAAGAAAGCACAGAAGCTTTTGCTGAGATACTTTTTGATCAGAATAACTTGGCAATCATGGAAAAAGGTGAACTCTTATGGGTCCTTGTCCTCACATTTCATGTTCTTTAAATGGGTAGTGTCAATTGCTTTACCCCTTCTAAAACTGGCTGATGCCATACAAGTTAACAAGACTCTTTACATTGTCGCAGTCCAGTCAAAATGATTGCGTCCTTTGAACTTTAGCAAAACCCTGGCTTTACTGAAATTGCTCAGGTTTTCCATAGATACCACTTGAAAAAGGATTGACACTTTTGTGCTTTTAATAAAGCATTCTGAGAAGCTTTCTCCAAGTGTTTTTCTTTATGATAAAGATCTGAATATATATTCCTTGTATATATTTATATATAAAAATACAAATATAATACATTGTATACAAATACATTTATAAAGCATTGTAATATGTTAGGAATATTCTAGTAACGTCAAGTATACAGAGATGAGTTTTGTAATCACATAATTGCTAAGAATATTAGATTCTCTACTTCCAGTAATCTACTTTTAATTTTCTGGATATCTCATCTTGTTTCCTTGAGGTCTTCTGATCTTGCTTGATTATGGAAGTTGAGGAAAGGAGTTCATGTATCAGAGAGCTTAGTCAGGAAGGACTGGACAAGCAAAATATTTAAAAAAAAAAAAAAAAATCATAGATATGCCATTTTTTCTGTTCTTGTGAAGACAGACCATGGGAATGCCGTAAGTTCTTTTAACAATGAATATTAAAAAGTGAAATTGCCATTCTATCTTTTTTGTCCATGCTTATGTGACATTTCAAAGCAATTTAGGAAAAGCTGTCTTTTCCTTAGGCAAGTACAGCCCTTAGCACACAGAATTTTAGGTTAAGGCATCAAAGGTCTAAAAGGTTAGCCAACAAAGAGATATCATTGTTATAATGAATTTGTTCTCCAGCTGCCCTCAAGCTGAAAGTAGTATATGAAGAGACAATTTTGTCTGAAGCCAAGCTAGTGTGACAAAATAAAATACATGGTCTCTATATGACAATCAGTTTTTTCTGATCATTAGTTGTATTTGCTTAAAGCTCGGGAGAGCCCTGTTGTTCCTATTTCCACACCTCTGATGTGAGCCTAATGGTACCATCTTATGAAGTTTGCTGTGGCTCACTGAGGAATAGCTCTATAAAAATGTTGGAATTATCAGTATTTTTTAATTTATTCTGCATCAGAACCCCCATTTGTTGTTTGAGATATGGCCTGTACTTTGGAAAGAGGCCAGTATTAAAGCTTATAATTTTCTTCCTGCTGTTGTATTCAGAGTAGGTCTAGATTTTATTTGCATGTTGAACCTGAAGCCTGAAACAATTTTAGATTTGAAAGTGATGAGGTTTATGAGTTTCTTAACAGTCTGTGAGAATTTTTTGGTTTTCTTTGCATAGTCTCAGTTAAAATAACCCTTCTATGCTCTTATAGAGGAGTTAGTGAAGTAATCCAACTGAGACATCAGTTGCCTCATGCTCTGAGATAGTTTTGCTTGACAAACATGCTCTTGCAAACGGTTGTGATAAGCTGAATATGTTGATGTGCTTATCAGTGCACACAGATCAGTAGGCAGCAGCTGTAACTGTGTCTTCATTTTCTTAATGTGTGAAGAATGTACGTGCTATGGAGGGAAATATGCCTGAAAATCATGACTGTAATTTCAGATTTGATATCACTCTCAGGATCCTAAATGAAGTGATCCCTGCAAAGTTTGAATACTGAACACTTTTATTTTAGAGGCATACATGTGCTTCTGCAATTAAAAGCATGCCAGACTTACTTAGAATGTCTGTTTGTCAAAAGGTGGAATTTGGATGTTATTAAATGTTTCTGGGCTGAAATATGGCAAATAATCTTATTTCAGAAACATTTTATTATAAAATTGAGTTTAATGTATTTTTGTCAAGTTTTCACATAGGAATTAAGCACATTTCTGTGCTGCCAGAACAAGATCACTTAACAAAGGTATAGATATTTTCCACAAAGCATTATTCATCTTTTGTTTTTGCACACTATGCCACTACTGCCCATCATCAGGTACTAGGATGTATAAAATTTATGTAAGCTTTAATGCCCAATGCTACACTGAAAATTTGTACAAAAAGAGTTGTAAGAGAAATGAAACACTTAAGGGTCTTGCAGCTCAGCATGTTCCTTTGATTTCTTTTCTGATTATACTTACCTGACTTAAAGCATGACTATCATGTTTTAGGTAACAGAGATACTGCATTGTCCAAATCTTGTCTGCAACATACAGGAATAGGAATATAATGACAAGGGTTCATTTAATTTAATAGACCTCCCAGCTTGTCTTTGAAAGGTCTCAATGACATGTATCAACAAGTAAGGCACTTCATTTGATACAACCTTAATACAATCCAGGAGGTATTTTGTATTAATTTGCACTGCCATGACAAAGTCTAGATTAGGCCATTCTGGTGACAAGTCTGTTCTAGTCTCACAACTGTTAACACAGGTAGACCTGTAAAAGTGGTGGGAAGTTTAAGCTTGTGTTTACAGATCTAGAGATGCCTTTGCATGTAATAATGGAGTTGTCTGTCTGGTTTTTATATATTTAAACCAAGTATTTTAGCTTTTGAGACAGATGGTAAAATCATCAATGAATTGCAACAGTTGTAAGAAGTGTAGGAAGAGGCAGCAGCTAAAATTGCTGCGTCCCAAGATCGTTTCTAAGTTTATGAATTCCAACCCACACTTTTAACTACAAACAGGTTTGATTTACTTACTACTGGTTATCTAGTTCCTTGTAATCCCAGCCATTGTTTAGGAATATCTTAAGTAGTTTTTGATCTTTCAACAATATGTATTTTTGTCTTTTCTACATTTGCATAGCAATGTATAGGAACACCTGAACCTCTGGCTGTAGTCACCTGCTTGGGAAATTGGCTAAAAATGGCATTGATGTGTATTCCCAAAAGCAAACATTAGGATGATCTCCTTAGGATGCATCTGTGGTCAATACAAAACCAGAAAGATAAATGAATTCTGTAGAACGTGTTTCAGCAGGGTCTTAACCTCTGCCACCATTAAGAGTAAATAGAGTGAAGACTAAGTAGTTAGTGCCTGGATTTAGCTACAACACACATATTCTTTCTTGCATGTATTTTTTTCAAATTATGAAACTATTTTACTGAATGCTTTGATTGGAATTAGATCGTTGTTCCAGGTTGCACAGCTTACGCTTTCTCATGATGCTGCTAATATGAAATTCCAAGTATTCAACCTTGTTAATTAATATGCAGTATGTCATTGTGGAAATGGCTCTACATTTGGATTCTGATGATTAACCTTGTATAATTTTAATCACATACAAGTTGCCACTTATTTACATTTTAAATAACTTTCACGATTTTTTTAGTATTTTGAATGTATCCTGCTTTCTAGGATATACAGGACTTATTTCCAAATTGAACAGGACAAGAAAGTATCTCTCCAACTAGGAGAAATAATTATTGACATGCTGTACAGATGTCCCAACTTTAAAGAATCTTAAAAACCTAAATCTGTGTCACGCTAAACCTTTTAATACTGCTTTTCTTTAGAGCAAATGTGACGTAATAAAAATTTGTGGAATTTATTATGAAGAATGAGAAAAGGGAGGAATGTATGACTGTAAGTGGGTTTTCTCATAAGCTCAAAGATATTAAGATCCTTTTCCTCAAGGCACAAAGGATAACAGCAGAAAATGTCTCTTTAGAAGTAATATTATTTATTTGCTGTGTGCTATGGGGAATAAAACAAATAAATGAAGGAGGAATTGTGCTTGACCATTCACAGCCATAAAATACTCATTGTTCAAAATAATTTGAGTTGCCAAGTGTACAAGATTGCATACTGTTACTTGAGAAATTATCTTCTTTCATATGTTACGGTATTCTCCTTTGTTCATGCTCGTTTTTTGGTTGATCTACTCTGTAATTTTCAGTGTTTCATGCAGAGAAAAATATCTTCATTCTATTTTATTAGAGCATAGACATTTCAACACACATATTAGAGGTCACTAAATGGGAATAATATAAATTTCTCATTGTCTTGCTTACTTGTATTATCTGATACTGATTTATCATAGAATTGTAGAACCATGGAATGGCCTGGGTTGGAAGAGTCCTTAAAGATCATCCAGTTCCAACCCCCTGCCATGGGCAGAGACACCTTCCACTAGACCTGGTTTCTGGCCATCCAGCCCGGCCTTGAACACCTCCAGGGATCTTGGCAACCAAAACGTCTCTTGGCAACCTCTTCCATTGTTTCAGCAGCCTCACACTAAAGAATTAATTCAAGATATCTAACTTAAATCAACCTTCTTTTCGTTTAAGGCCATTATTCTTTGTTCTATCACTACATACCCTTGTAAACAGTCCCTCACCAACTTTCTTCTTTAGGTGCTGGGAGACTGCTCTGAGGTCTCCTCGGAGCCTTCTCTTCTCCAGTATGAACAATCACAACTCTCTCAGCCTCCCTTTCATAGGACAGGTGCTACAACCCTGTGATCAATTTAGTGGCTCTCTGAACTCACTCTAGCCAGGTCCATGACCTTTTTATGCTGGGAGCCTGCTGCATGGCTTTGTGGGATATTCTTTTTTTTTTTTTAACAGGTTATTAGTGTAAAAAACATGTAAATATATTATTCTGTAAGTTTATCCAAAATACTTTTTTTGCTCCTGTGGTTTCTATAAAAATAATTCAGGAAACTGTAGAAGGTTTTGATCAGTTCTTATTAGGCATATTGCAACTGGCTTCATATCAGCAGTCAGATGGGCACCAGTTGTGTACAAACTAGCAACACCAGAATTAGGATTTCAATATTGCATTACTATTTAAAAGAGCTTTGCTTTAAGCAGAGAAAGGATTCTGTCTTGAAGTTTAGGAAAAAGGAACTTTTAACTTTGCATAATAGTTTAAAATATAAAAAGAAAATATTAATATTTGCTATAGTTCTTAATATAGTGCATTTCATAATACTTTATGACTTACCCAGTGTAAAAGCTACTTTTTCCTGCCTCTAGGTATAGCCATGAGAGATGTAATATTCTAGGTATTTGTAAATATACCTTTCTAGTGGAACATCTTTTTACACATAGAACATCCTTATCATCTTATCATAAAGGTGTTGAATTTGAATTTAACAAATCTACTGAAACAGTGCCTTATTTATAAAACTTAAAATTGGTTTGGAAAGGTACATAGTGCAATGACTCAGATAAAAGCAAAATATTAGATAAATGGAGAATCCAATTGTAGTTGTTTCTAATCCAAGCTTTAGTTTATATCTTGAGGAATGATATCACTAATGCCTTGTCCTTGTTTACTAGAAATGATGATTTTAACTAGAGTCTCCAGGGACATTCAGAATTTCCATGAAACTGAAGGTTTGTTTAATCCAGTCACACAAAATTTTCCAGGGTTGCTCTTGGAGAAGTGATACATAAAGGTGTTTAACCACATTTTTCCTTTAACAGCAGATTACTTCCACTTTTGTTTCAACATGCATGCAATGATTTATGCATTCATGAGCTCTGGAATTTATTGTTAAATTTTCCTCCCTATGAGAGCAAAGCTGTGTTCCCAATGAAGATACAAGCTGGTACAATATGAAAATGGGTGATATGGATTTACATAAAAAATTATAGAGTTCGCAGTTGTACAATTTGTTCAGCTGGGGTTTGTTGAGTCTAGAGATGCCAGTCATTTTTACCCTGAGTAATTGGACTTTATAGACTGATTATTACAGTGTATTAAAAAGGATCAAAAATTTAAATGGCCAGGCACAACAAGAAAGCTGTGGATTACATGCCTCTTGCAGCAAAATTAATGTTAAATTTAAAAAAAAGTGAAGGTGACTTCTACTTAGTTCTTGGTGTTTGTGAGATATGAAGTGCAATTTAATTCGCAGATGGAACAGCATTTCCAAATTATCCTAAAATTAGTGTCTCCTTGAAGAGATGAATAGTACTGTTAAACAGAAAACTCCCTGATGCATGAGCAGTGAGTGCTGCCTTGCTGTGCAGTTTAATCTAAGTCTAATCTATGCAAAAAGTTGCAGTTTCCCCAGCTGAGAAAGTCTGAGGACCTGCACTGGATCCTCTGAACAGTGGATCAGCAGTGCCAGCCTGTCTACAGGCTTTAATGTCTTAGTTCTCACACTTTTTAAAAAATGCTACAATTTCTGTAGATATAAAGGTTGGTGACTTATTAGATGGATTGTTTTTTAAATTTTATTTTTGGGAAGAGGGGTGAATTTTAAAGTATGTTATTGACTTAGTAGAAAAATAGTAAACACATGCCATTCCTTGATCTTCAGTTGAAAAGGCTACAATATCCCAGGAATAACATTTGTTCCAATTAGCTGTAAAAGTCTCAATTGTTGAGCTGCTTGATCATTGTTGTTATTTTCATAGAAACAGTGATCTCATTCTTTTTAACATGCCTTACCTCTCAAAATAATTTTCAAGTTCACTTTCATTTTTACCTTGGACAAATCTATGATGGTACCAAGTGACTTCTTGGATGATTCCATTTTCCTTACTTCAGTCTGCTTCTAAAAAGAGTAGTGACTCTTGCAAAATAACACAGGCAGCCAGTGTGAATTTTTCTGTAATTCATAGAACAGTATAAAATGCAAGAAAATTATCTCAGAAATACTTTTCAGAGAAAATATTCATTAACTACCTGCAGAAACAAAGCTCCAGCATAACTTCTTTTCTTTGTTGTTGTTTTTTTCTCTATTTCAGACGAAAAATATAAACCTCAAGTTTATTTAAACCTGACAAATATTGTGAAAAATTAAACTTATAATCCCTATTACCTTAATAGAAACCTATATAATATTTATAACCATAAATGACTATAAGCATTGAATGTTAATTATTGGGGGTAAAACTAGGAACCCGACAGTGACTTTATATTATATGTAAAAATGTAATAAAAATAGCTCATTATCATCTTTTTCATTAAAACTCAGCTATTTTTATGTTGGAACAGTTCTTGATGAATTTTGTATATGATACTTTCTTTACTGTCCATGCATTCTGAACAGTAAAATAAGTATGTAGGCTGGATACACAGAATCTTCTAAAAGCAGACAAAATTCAAACTTTCACTAGCACACCAGCTTCTGATATTTTCCAGCAATTATTTCTGCATCTCACGATTGCATCTCTGGCAGTGAGTCCTCAATATATTTTTATTCTTCACTGGCTGCAGATTGCTCAGGCTTCACACAAAAGATTCAATCTTAAAGTACTTTTAGATGAAGTTCTTTTGACTGCAAGTAGTATAGAGTGACTGACTCATTTCAGATGTGGTCCCATAGAGAAAACATGGCATATCTACTGCAGTGGAAGTGGAATCTAAAAAAGAAAACCTGGGAACTGAGGTTAAATTGAGAGTTTTTAAAAAGAGAAATTGTGTGATTAAATGCTAGCCAAGAAATCTTTGGGTTTAATGCATTATGCTTTAATTCTGAAATGAATATTTTTAATCTACTTTTGCATCACTGATTTTTTTTTTTTTTTTAATTTTATTTTTTGGTGGCAGTGTGTTGCCATGGTTAGAACAGAAACAGTATACAACAATGTCTTTGTGATGGCTGATGTGAGGTGACTTCTTCCTCTGAGCTTAGTAGCTTTTTGAGCACACCATTTTAAAGCTACAAAACTAGATATAACCAATGTGTTCTTTAGACAGGTTTTGCTACATTCTATCAGACTGCCCCGAGACTTTGGCTTTACTATTCTCTTATTTCCTGACTCACCCTGTTGTCATGTAATATAATGGTATTTAACAGATTGCATTTGGAACCTGATTCCACTCAAGGTCACTAAGATTTCAAACCCTGCAACCTATGCTCAGTAATTGACCTGCAGTTATTGCTGCCCTCCTTTAGCAGTATAAAAAGAAGGACTTCTGAGAATATTCTGAGGAAGAAAAACCCCCCCAAAAAATTATTCATTAAACTGGGAAATGCAATATCAGTTGGCGTATTCTGGGCCAGTGAAGGGAGCTTTGCTGCTGTCCTCTCTAAATTTAGTACCAAGTAATTTAGAAAGCTAATTTAATGTCAGATGATGTCTTGCATTCATTTCGAGGATATCTTTTGAACAGATAGATTTTAATGGAGAACATTACATGATTTTTAAGTCAATATAGAAGCCCAGATTCTTTTAATCTAATCATAAGCTCTGAACAGAGACACCCAAATTAATAGCACAGTTGCCTAGCTTCCCTCTAAAGTCAAGGGAGAGAAATGGGGAAAACTAATACAACTTACTACTGGTCTACCTCACATTGTCAAGGTCCTCTCTTTCCACTGGTTGTCTACAGAGCTTAACATGATTTTCATTTTTGGCTATTGATTTAGGTGAGAATCCAAGTTTGCTGAATTTCTCATGGGATTTCAGGAGAATGTTGAGAGAAGGTCTAGTAAACAAACGATTCAATCAGTCTCCATTTAACCTCAGGTCTTAGACCTAAATGTCTTCTCAAACTCAATTTTATAACCTTAATTTACTAAATTTAAAGTGCATTTTAAACTTCTCCAAATAAGGTTAATACCTTAACAGTAACCACTGCTCTCTCATGCTTCTCTCTTTCTGTTTTGGACATCAGAGCACTTCAGCACAAAGCATTAACTGCCAGGTTAAATCAATCTTTTTCTGATGTCTCATTCCAGGACATGTATTATGTTAATTTAGGCCTATCAAAACCTCTAAGGTATTTCATTTATTATCCCTCCTGCATGCAATAACCTCTTTTTGGGCCAGGGAGATGTTTGTGTAGGAAGTCTCTCTAAAGAAGGCAAGATTGCAACGTGTATTCCAAGTACAGAGAAATTAGGTGAAATTGTTCTCTGGTGATGGCTAGGGAACTTTTCCTATGTAAAGACAAGTGTCCTTGAATTAGGAAAAAAAGCAACAGTATAAGCCAAGGATGATAGTGCTAAAAATCTTTGAGTCTATTACTTCATTCACCCAAAGAGCTCTGAATAAGGGCCTGCATATGATTCCTTTTCTGGGTATTTGTCCATCTGCTTCAATAGACATTGAAACATACCAATGAGGTTAAGTCCAATGTCTATTGAATCAAATGCAATTATATCCCTTAAATCTAATAAGCTCTGTGTCAGTCTTGTAAATTTTACAGTAGTCTGCTCTATATTCTAATAGCTGTCCGAGTCTAATGACTGCGAGGCAATTGGCTGCTTGCTGTTCATATCTTATCTTACATAAACAGACAAAAGATTCAGAAATTTTGGAGGGAACAAGTGTTCCTCCTTGTTTCCATAAGGCTTTGTTCTGTTAGATAAACAAGTTCTCTAAACAAGTCCCTCAGGTCAGTAACACTTTTTAATGTTGAAAAGAATTTTTTTTAGTAGCATTCACAATTCTGTAATAGAAAACAAAATATTTGAGGTTTGTTTTGATTTTTTTTCCCTTGGAAAACCTAGAATTTCTCTAAACATTTTTCTCCTTTCCCCCCCCCTATGAATAGGAGCATTTTTACATAAGAAATTCAGTAAGTACCATGAAAAACAGTGCCTGTGTAATAGTGAAATTCATAAATCTATGTATTTATTGCAAGCTTTCATGTTTTTCAGATAAGTCATGATAAGCTATGGCATTGTTACATATTATGCCTGTTGGAAATAATAGTCCTCATCAAAAGCAAAACATAGTGCAATACTAGACTGTCATCTACTTATATCAGAATAATTGTACTTTTGAGCCTTGTTGCTCACACTGTTCTATAAATTAATATTTGAAACCTATAAGATTCAAGAGGTGAAGTTTGACATACATGTTTTACATTCTATAAATCTGTTGTTGCTTTCTTTCTTGCTTTTTTAATCTCTCATTTTGCAGAGGAAATTAAATAAATCTTAGGGTCAGACTCAGGTGTCCTTAGACATGAGCAATAGCCCTGGTTTACAGGAATAGTCTTCTCAAATTACAGCAACAAGCTTTCAAGTAAGCTACTAATCAGTTTGGGGACAGGTTCCAGACTCCAGTCAATGTTCAAATTACACCTGAAAATAAGACATTAAGAAACTCACAGTTGACTGTGGCTTTTTATATGCAACGTGTATCATTTTTAAAATGGAAATAAATATATATATATATATACACACACATACACACAGACACACACACACACATATATGTATAATTAGCCATGGGTAGCTTTGTTTTCTTTAGGAAGCACCAAGGGTAAGAACTAGTCTCTTAAAAAGCCTTAAACATTATTATCATAATCAAGAAATTACAAAAACAATTCCATGTTTAACTTCTACCACTGACCCTGGTTTGTTTAATAAAGATACTATTATTTTTAATTTGACTTTTAATTTATTTTATTGTCATCTAACTGACTTTCTGTCGAATAGCAAACAAGTGTTAACAAAAATTACTTTGATGTTTTTGTTAGCCAGCACATTTTCAAACACTCTGCACTTCAAGTGTCTTATTTATGAAAAATAAAGGGCACTTCATGTTTATGCATATCTTTTTTAAAGACAGTTTTTATACCACACTTTGAAGGCTGAGAAGTTTTCAGAACCTTTACTGTAATCCTTGCCATACTCTTAAAATAGCAAAACAAAACAAAAACTCACACCCAAGCTTTCCCTATGGGTGCAATGTCATGAGCAAAATGTTGACTCCTGAGTGATAGAATGTGACACACTCCAAATCCAAAAAGGATTTTACATATAAATGCCCTAGCTCATCATGTTAGTGTCTGTGTCAAACAGAGAAAAATTACATCTTCATGAGCAGTTGGTTACCTTTTCTGTTGAATTTTAGGCTCTCTTACATTGTAACAGTGGCATTTGATAGTGGAAAAGTTGGAGGACACAGACTAAATAATTAATGATTTCCTAGTGTTCAGCAAGATAATGTCAATGAACTAGGTGTCATGAAGTAGGAGGGAAAAGGAAGTAAAAAATAATTGTGAAAACAGAAATTTTAACTTTTTTTTTTCAAGAGAATAATAAGATTGTCACTATTTAGTGACCCACAGGGCTCATATATCAAGCATAAATTTATGTGACAGGCTGTCATCTGAGCATTATTTCTGACATGGCATTAGGATACAATCATAAGCTATTTAAAAGCTATCATTTTTAGTTACTTGCAAATAGTTCTAATAAGCATGTTTCAGAATTTTGCTATTTTAACCCCTTTTCAAAAACTTCATTAAATAAGGATTAATTTTGACATAGTTCTAAGTAAGAAATCTAAAATGATAATAATCAAATTGGCTCAACCTTGTTTATGTAAGAGCAATAAATGTGGTTAAAGTAAGATGCAATTTGAATTAATAAAGATTCTGACATCTCTTTCTTAGTAGCTTCATGTCTATGATGCTCAAGAAAAATAACGTTTTATTTGTGTTTTTTCATTATGTAAATGTGTATAAAGTACTGAAGAATGGTAAGTGGAGACTGAACTTTTTTATTGTCACACCTTTGAGAAAGTTGTTGATTTTAAAAAGAATGTCTCAATTTCTGTATATGTATATTTTGAAGAACAACCTGTCTAGCATTTTCATTAGCTTGAGGGCTTGGTTTAGCATTTTCAGAAATGAATATTAGTGTTTAAAAAGTGTTGATAGCAATGCCACAGTACATGCTAGCAAAAACTTTAAATAAACAAAGGGTTGCAGGGAATGGGTTTTACTTAACCAAACTTGAATGTCTTATAACCTCAGCATTTGAAAGCCAAAAAACCATTGAAACTTTTTTTAATCACTAAAGCCAAAAACTGAGGCCAGCTGAAATATTGTCTCTGAGAATAAACTGCTTTTATTATTTTCTATTTTCTGTTATGTTTTCTGAATAGCTGGTATAGAATACAACATGCGTTGTTCAAATTTCATGTTCATTTTACCTCTCTTTAGAGGAGAATCTCAAGTTCTCTTTAAAAAGCCTTACTCTTTATGGTTTAAAAGATGACCATAACAATTTGCTTTTGTTGCAATCAGACAGGTGAGATGGCTTCTCTCATTCTAGATGAGCTTTAAAAAACTAACAAGAGATAGGACATGCCCCATTAATCTCAGTTAAGGCCTGATGTAAGGTGATGTTCTGTGGTCAGAGAATTAGGTATTTGTCCAGATACCATGGGATTTAGCTTTTTTGTTGGAGAATTTACCTGTTTGCTGAACTTGGAAATTAATTTGTCTTGGAAATTGTTTCTGTATTCCTTGTCATCCACATTGTGCTTGTGATTATGCCTTGCTCTCCAGCCCTCCTCATAAAACAGCATTTGGGGATTTATGGTGGATTCCCTTCCCATGTATAATGGAGCTAGGCAGCAGAGAATCTGGGAACTGCAGCAGGGTTCTGCTCTCTGCAGCAGTGGATGAAGGTTGTTGGTTTCTCATGCCCGGGGACTGCTACCAGCCAGCAACTAGGAAGCCTTGTGGATAAATAATTAAGGCCAGCTGGCACACACATGGGAAAGATAACAAACCCGCCAGAATGACACTGTAGGAGGGGGCACTCAAGAGTTGTAGCTGGACTTATGAGGGAAGAAAGTATCAGGATTCTACCCAGATACAATCTGTACATAAAAAATACCTCACATAAATGTGTACTAAAGGGCTTTGGACTATCTAGGAATTAATTTCAGCTGAGTTCTTGCAGAGACTATGAAGAAAGATGCTATAAGGTAGTATTTCGAGATTGAAGAGAGGGCTGCCTTGCTGCAGAGCACAGCAGGTGCTGCACTGGACTCTGCTGTTGCCATGGATGCTTAAGGTTAATCTTGCTCGGTATAAGTTTTAAGCTTTTGGTTTCTTATTTAATGTGTTAGTATTAACTGGGAATGTTTTCCAGTTGTAGCTAATGCTCACTGATTTTATATAATTTCTGATGTTTGGGGAGGAAGTGTTCTAATTTCAGGATGTGAGTTGTTCAAGCATCTCTAAACTCCTATTAAAAGGCTCTAGATGCTATTTACAAATTCCTTTTTTTTTTTTAAGTCCAGCTCTCTTGAGAATCTGGCCCTGCATTTGTCCACATTTGATAAGAACTGCATTTTACCTTATCATTAGCTACTAATTTTCATTTTCTTACTTTCTGCATTTACAGAATCATCATTTTGACCAATGTATTTCACTCATGCTTAGAATCACATCCTCAAATCTACAAGCACACAGTGTGGCTGACTCCAGTTTAAGACTGATTCTCTCTTCAAATGGGCTAATGGTGCCTACCACCAGATTTCTGAGGTCAAGGCAGATTCTGATTCACTTCTGCCTTTGTGTGGCTCCAGACACCATGAAAACCTAGGTCACTGTGAGAAAGTTGGAGTAAAGCAAACATGGGAGCCTTTCTTTTTGTTCTTTTTGTAGGTTGGGTGGTTTGCCTGTTCCAGAAAAACATGCATTAGATTCATTGAACAAGAAAATACACAAAATGCTTTGGAAACAAGAATGTAGAATCCTTACCAAGCTCAGACTGGGTTGCTTAAGCTGTGCAGTCATGGGAGAACAAAGATGCTGTGGGGAGGTTGCCAGAATCCATTGCAAAGCAGTTGCAGTAGCCATCTCTACATTGCCTTTGCCTACAGCTGATGGAAATTTAGTACTTGAACAAGTGAGAAGATGAACTATTAATAATGATCTCATTAAAATATGGAGCATTTTTTTATCTGCATTGAAAGCTAAGATCCTGAAGCAGAAAAAACAGCTTGGTAAACATACAGGAATATATTTTCTCCACAGCAGACTGATGAAAATGTATCAGATTGTGCTGTCTGCAATTTCACTGCTGCTGTCTCCTCAGCTAATTTGAGAGACAGTACTTGGATCTTCAGGCATTGTAGAAATGGTGATGGCTACACTGTCTGATGCTGACAAAAATGTGACTTTTGTCCCCCAAAACACTGAGATACAAAATAAGCAGTGGATTTGTAGCATTTTTTGTATGTCGTTTTGTTATAAAGGTAAGCACTTAAAAGGAATTTTAATCACATTGATTTTTCTACTGGAAGTGAAAGAGCTCCATGTAAAAAATTAGTGTTAGTGGTGTTAAGTTTTAACATTTATATCTTTCAAATCCTAAATGTGCTAATCCTTTTCCTGTACTGATGACTTGGCAGTCCTGTGTGGTTATATCTTGCTAAAAAAGCTTAATAGCTACATATAATCTGAAAAATTGAGTCATTTAAAGAGTTAATAAACCTAGATCATCAGCTCCCTGGAAATTTATTCATTTTATTTTATTTTACTTAATTTTAATAATGTGCTCAAGTGTATTATTTGAATATTTAAAGTTCAGCACATGCTTTGCTGAACTATGGCTTGATTATGACTATGAGATAATATTTTATTACATATGCAGGGAACTGAATTCATTAGTCTTCACTACTTTCTTGCTTATCATGTAGGGCTTAGGAGCAAGTTTTAATTTCTCCATGAGATAAATATAAATCTTGATGGTAAAGTTGTGGATTAAACCTGATCTATTGGGTTTGTGTGGCCAGGTTTTGACGTGACTGAGGGGCAGGGACAGGACACTACAGGTGTGGCTTCTGTGACAAGCTGTGTGTGCTAGAAGCTTCCCCTATGTCCAGCAGAGCCAATGCCAGTCAGCTCCAAAATGGACCTGTCTCACACTGGAGAAGTTTGTGGAGGATTGTCTTCCATGGGAGAGACACCCTCCTGGAGCAGGGTAAGCATGTGAGAAGTTTTCCCCTTGAGGAGGAAGGAGCAGCAGAGACAATGTGTGATGAACTGACCACAGCCCCCATTCCTGGTCCTCCTGCACTGCCGCAGGGGGAGGAGAGAGAGAATTTGGGAGTGAAGTTGAACCGGGGAAGAAGGGAGGGGTGGGGGAAAGATGCTTTTAAGTTTTTTTTTTTATTTCTCAATACCTTTCCCTGACTTGATTGGAAATAAATTAAATTAATTTCGTCAAGTCTGTTTTGCTCATGATGGTAACTGGTGAGTGGTATCTCCTTGTCCTTATTCTGAACCATGAGCCTCTGAACCATGTTCTTTCCTCTGCCCAGCTAAGGAAGGGAGTGATAGAGTGACTTTGGTGGGCACCTGGCCTCCAGCCACATCTGTTAGTGCATTTGGCTAAAGACGAAGGTACCTTTTTTTTTATTTTGAAAAGAGCAGCCTGTGACTCGGTTATTTGGTTTATTGTCCTGTCTTGTTCTGCAAGGAGACATCAAAGAAGGCTAGAGATCAAGGGTAAAACAGTAAAAAGTAATTGGTGAATGTGTGCCAAGAAGAATACCGAAGGTCTTGAAGAGAGCTGTGGGAGAACTCTAGCTGTCCACAAAGCTGTTTTTCCTATGTCCTAGTGGATCTTAGACAAATTTTATGTGCCTTGTGAAGGTATAGCACAGGACATTGAAGAAGCCTCTGCCCTTCTGAATGAGGAGGCACAATGGCCAGTAGAGGTTTCCTGGTACATTTCAAGTGGCAGAAGGCAGTACCTCTCTTTAGGCCAGTTAACTGAACCTCTAATATAATGGTCAGGGAACTCATATGTGGGCTTCTCCCATTCTTCTTTGTTTTTCTGATGTCCTCCTAACTAAAGGGAGCTGACTTCTGGTCCCCTACCCCTCCTCTGGATCAGTCTGCTGGGTCTGCTGGTACAGAAGCCAGGCCTGGGGACTTGATCTGTCGTGTCACTGCTCTACAAAACTGGCTTCTCCATAAGCAATGTTGTTCCCTCGCTGAGGGAGTTTTCTGTGGAAAATTAAACAGTCATCTCACATGTAAGATGTGCAATCCTTGTAGACACAGGATTGTGTGGAAGAACTGCAACAGCATTTGATAAAGGTTATATCTTGATAAGGATGTGTATCTTGTTATATTTCTGATATATTTTGTGAAACTTTTTTCTCTGAAAGACCTCTTATACCATTACCCTAAGCTAATCAGGAGTGAACTAAAGAAAAAAAAAATTGAAGAGGTTTAGTTATAGGAGAAAATATATTCATAAGTATATAGTGTCAATTATTTAATCATAAATTCTGTTATGAAGTGGAAGGATAGCTGTATGATTTGAATTATACAAAGAAGCCTTCTATTTTGACAAATGTCACAGTATTATATAAACACAATGCTAAATAATAGTAAGATTGAATAAGAAAAATATTAACGTTTTTGAGATTTTTTTTTTCCAAATAAAGTAAATGCTGGGTTTAGTAAATTTAATCTTCGTCTCCACAGTTTTAACAAAAATACAGAATAAATCAGATAAAGAGAAACAGTATTTAGTAGTCTTAAATTCATAGCTATTATTATAGCTATAAGGAAGAGAAAAATATTTGTATATATTTGAAGCATTTCTGTAGGGTTTTTTCTAGTAAATCAACTTGGGGAGATTACGTATACAGAATTATCTTGATGAAATTTATCAATTTAGATGAGCTCTAGCCATCCTCACACAAAGTGCTCTATTAAAAAGTCTTTTATAATTTTAATAACGTCTCATGCAGCTACTTAATGACATTTTGATATCCTAACTGCTCATTGAATATTTACTCCCCATTGCTTTTCATAGCTCATATTGCCAGCAGCATGTTTTCTCTAAGTCAAACTGTTTCTGTCGCCATTTTAAAAGAAAATATAGGCAAGCCTCACAGTAGGGCATTTTGAAATATTTAGTTAAGTAGAATAGTCTATTGAACAGTTGTCTTTTTAAGGTAAGAGAAAATAAAAATTATTTTATGAAGAGTATTGAAACAATTTCATTTGTATCAGACTAAATCTAAAACATGTGATAAAAACCACAGAAGCTCTGAGCCAGCTGGCAGATATGTTTGCTGTACATACAAGCTATTGTTGTTGAAAATCTATGAGCAATTTAGCTTTAGAAAAGGCTTGCTTTGCCCAGTAACAATTGTAATATCATAAGGTCTTGCACCATTTTGTTTTAATTAAGAGGTAATTTCTCACTGATTCCCTTAAATTAACTTTTCTGGCTACTGCTGGCCTTTCTTTTTTTCTTTCTTACCTCAGCATTTGATAATTACTGTAAGACGTCTGCCAAGGAAAATTTAAGGTAATGAACTTTCCCAAATACTCCCAGTGCTGTCCCATCACAGCGCTCACTGATGGAGCTGTTCAGGCTGGAGCTACTGCTACAGGCAGAAAAGGCATCAGTGGGATGAGATGTTCTCCATTACATTCTTTAGCTTTGGTACTTCTCTAAGTTCATAAATAGCCCTGATTTTTGACCCATGAGATCAGGTACTTTTCAGAGCTTTTAGAAGAGATACAAAGAATAGAAATTAGCTGCAACTAGCATGTGGGGGGTTTTCACATCACTTGTCTTGAAGAAGAATTTGAGTGTATCTAGAAATTAAAGCCTATTGCTTCCTTCTCCGGTAGGACTCTTTCCGTTCTTTTTAATCCTCCTGAAGGAGTCTGAAATGTCATCTCTCCCAGCTTGCACACATGTGATCCCTGGCACAGTTGTGGATTTCCACAGAAATTTGGTGGAATTTCACCTGTCATCATAGGTTGTTTGCTCAGCTTTGAATAGTAGCCACTCATCATTAGGGCTTGCTTTATCTGTGAGCATGCAGTGGAAGCAGAGCAGGAACACACCAGGGCTCTCTCCCCCATATTGCACAGAGTGTTATGGTAAATCTCCATGGCCAGAGCAGTGCCTGCATGCAGAAGTTTGGTTCTCCTGGAAGCACAGAGGATTGCAGAGGAGGGGCAACAGAGCAGAGGGCATGGTTGCCTCTGCTTGAGGACCAGCCTGTGGGGATGAGCTGTGTCTGCAGAGGAGAAGCGTAGTGAGAGGAGGAGTTGAGTCCCTGGGTAGTGTGTGAACTCTTGGGGCCACTCGGTTGCTCCTGCGCTTGAATGCCTTGCACTGTACCCCTGTGTTTGCCAAAGCTTCAGGCTGAACCTAAATTAATGACATGCAATGGCACCAAATTGGAAATCAACTTCATTTGTGATGTACAGCATTTCTGTTTAGTGTCCTAATTGTTCAGTCAAGAAAGACGCTGCACATAATCAATATCAGTGTTGTAAGCTGAAAAGTGTCACTAAGCCTGACATTATTCTGACTGTTGGCACTGGTACAATATGTTGCTGAACAGGAATTCACATTGAAGGCTTTTATGTATTCCTAAATAATTAATATGCATAGATTTTGGAATTAACTAATACTTTCTAGGTGAAGATAATAAATGTGTTGTAATAATTCTTTTCTTCCTGCCACTCAATTTATCAATTCTTAAAAAACTGAATTGCAAGTATATTATGGCTTTTTTATGTGTGTTTCTTTCATGAGAGCTGCTAGTACATTTTGTTTTTCTGTTGAGTTGCATGACTTAGTGACAATCCTGTTTAGTCAGGAACTTTGTGCATCATCCAGTGGAATATTAAAAAGCTTTTAACTATTAAATGCTTTTTATGTATATGAAGCATGCAAAGGACATCATACTGTGCACTAAGCAAATTCTTCCACCATTTTTTTATTACTAGAAATCTAAAATAAATAATAGATTGGTTTATAAATCCTTTTGTAGACCTATTTAGCATAATGGCTCTGTTAATCATAAACAAGAAAAAATATTTGCTAAGACTGCTATACTTACTGTAGTGGTTTGGTCCAAAATACTCATTACTGTTTATCTGCTGTGAGATAAGAATTAGGAGAAATGCAAAACAGGCACCAAACTTGAAAGAATATAAAGAAGTTTATTAACAGACCTAAAAGAAGAAAAAAAAAAAATACCACCTTCAGAACTCTCCTCCTCCCCCCACCTTCCTCCCTTCTCCCACTGACAATGTGAAAAGACAACCCTTAAGATGTTCAGTCTGTTTACCACTTCCATAATAACCTTGTTCAGTCCATTTAGAAAGAGAAGTCTCTTCTTGCTCATGCTATGAAAACATTATCACAACGAGACAGCCACCCACTTCCAAATATTGTTCAGTCCATTTAGGAAGAGGAGTCTCTCTGCCTGCGTGTGAGTCCTTTCCCCCGACTTGCAGCTTTTCCCGCAACTGCTTTCGAGGGTCCACTCTTGAAGTTTTCTGGGGTACAATTTTAAGGTTGAGCCGTTCAGAAACAAAAACAGAGGCCCTTCTCCTTCCCTGGGAGCAAAGGGTCTTCATCATCTTCATCGTTAGGACTATCTCTGGGAGCATCTCTAGGAACTGAGGTTTTCTCCTTTCCCATTTGGAGCAAAAGTCCTCATCTGGTTCATCTCTACGGACTGAGGTTTTCTCCTTTCCCGTTTGGAGCAAAAGTCCTCATCTGGTTCATCTCTCCCTGTCCAAACTTCTCATGAAATTACAGCTGCGTCAGCATCTGCCTATCTCAGCGCAGGTGCTTTTGCTCACGAGTTGAACACTCCACCCCCCATATCTTCATGAAATTACAACAGGATACTCTGATATATCATAGCTTCACAACAGAATTTCAGCTTTAAGCATCTCCTCTCTCTCTTCCCTCAGGTTTTCAGCTCTTCATAGCAATAAAAGGGTTACTCTCACCTCGGCCTTGCAGCTTTGCAGCTGGAATGTTGAATTTTTCTTATCGCAGTGGAGAGGGGGGAGAGCCGAGCCGCTCCGGCTGCCCACGGCAAGGCAGTGGGGGGGGTTTCCACGGCTGGAACAGGTCCATGGCTCCAGGGTGGCCGTGGCCCGGCCCGGCCTGGCCCAAGCAGGGCCTGGCCGGGCCCGCTGGCCCCCACACGGGGCCTGCAGCCACCTGTCCCAGTGCCGGAAACGAGAGAGAGCTTGGAGGGGGAGTTTGCCTATTCTTAAATGTGGATCACAGAGGTGATCACAACTTTAAGTGGCTTAGAGAATTGTCCATATTCAAACTGGCCAGCTGATAGGTTCTATCAGTTCCCAGAGGAAACTGTAAGCACCCCTTAGCAAGGACGTCCCTTCCGGGACTATGCTTGCTAACCTATGACACTTACTGAAGAAAAAAGAACAGTAGTCCTGTGTTATATGCTAACCTCTATTTTAAAAATATGTCTTTAGAGAACAGGAAACACAGCAAAACTGTGAAGGGGTGAAGTTAATTAGCTATAGTGGTCTTTTCAATAATATATCCATGACAATTCCAAGAAGAGGCATTGAAACAGAATGCAGTTTTTGGAATTCTTGTACTAAGCCTGTTACTGCATTTAATTTAGGCAATGGCATTGACAGCTGATTCCTTCAAGAGATGAATAAGAGATGCACCACTTTATACGTAATTCCTTTAAATCTGTGCTACTTCTTTGAATTTCAATTATGGTTCATTGTTAGCTGGTCTTTTTCTGCACATTTAACTGTAAAGAAATCTCATATGTGAAATATATTCTATTTTGAGTGACCTTTTCCTTCCTTTTCCTCTTTGGTAACTTTAGGTTTACATAAGCATGTAGACATGATAGGAAAATGAGTGTGCAATCCAATTATTTTGATATTTAGTACATTTTTTCAATTCAATCAATAACCTGAGTTTTCATTACAATGCAGTGAGTGTGGTCATCTCTAATATGAATAGCTTAAATTGCAAAACCATGTTAGATTGGAGCAATCACAATTGTAGCACTAATGTCACACAGCTATTCTGTGCTAACATGCAAATTTTATTAATTCTGGGAATCAACCATTGCATTTGAAATATATTTCTCTCTTGTACATGATTTTTTATGATTTTTTATGTGCATATATGTGATATGAGCATAATTTTTAAGTGTATACTTTCACTAAGACTCTTAAAATAAAATAATTGTCATTTATATATTTTCAGATTTTAAAAGTATATTTTCTATCTAAATGAACACTTCTAAATTTGATAACTAATACAGGCCTTTACTGATTATATACTAGCTCTGTGAAAGAAAACATATATGGGATGTTTTATCTGTATCTGGAGCTGCTGTTTCAGCTATCAAACTAATGGAACTGTAATGGAACACTAAGTAACAAAATTAATCGGCTGCATTCCTTTCTTTGTCACTAGATCTGTGTGGCTCCATTAGGTCTGATTTCTTCAGTTACAAGAAGAAAGAACGATGAATATGCTGGCACTTTGCTATGTATTAGAAAGGAATTTATCACTTTTTGTATTCATGAGCTAGTTGGCATGTTGTTATGTCAACCTCCAGTGAGCTGATATAAGTTAAAGAACATCTACTGGGGTATGGGTTTATTTACAAAATAATTTATTGATTCTAATATTTGTGTTATTCTTGGATTCATAAAAGAAGGAGGTGAAGGATATTTGTTTCTTCTGTCACTGTTCGTTATCTTGGATATTTCTACTAGAGGAAGTGGTTTCTCTGGGATTTTACTGTAATCCACAGGATCTTATTTTTATTGAGCCCTTTTCCTACTACTGCATTTGATACTACTTGTTTCAAGGTTCAACCATGTACAAAAGATGAAATGTAATAGCAATCATGTTTACTTTCTATTAAAGTATGGATTTTTTTGAGAGATGAATTTACTGGGACAATTCTCTGTGAGACCATTTTACAGCTACCATCTAATATCAAAACCCAGTGCCACAACCTTTCTTAAAGACATGGAATCTAATTTGGCACAAATATATATGTTCCAGGTATTATATTTTTGTTGGGGTTATAGCTGAAACACTGCGTAGTTGCAAAAGTATTTCTATCTTAAGGATTTCTTTTGATTTTGAGGGCTGAAATATTCTTGAGCTTTTTCCTCACCTTTCTCATTAGCCTGGTCCCTTTACGCAGTTTTCAACATCCGTGCAAATTTGCCATACCCAGTCTTTAAGAAAATCTGTATCGTCAAACTGCAGCTGATTGGCTGGTGCAATATAGGTAGTGGGGCTATGAACTACTAGATCTGGAAAAATTTATTGAAACTCTATGCCTTCTCCAATGGTGCCATCTCTAAATCACTCAGGGTTTTGACATATTAGAGAATTTTTCATCTTATGTGTATTGACACCTTTCAGAGCCTCTCTCGGAACTGGCAAGTATCCAGCCAGCAAAACATAGTCTGAATTGACTTCTGCAGTTCCAGAATTACTCCTGACCATCTCCAACGAGTTTGTATTATGAAACAGAAAATTTGAGAAGGAAATTTTGTATATACCTGATGTTCCATAGTGCTATGCGAAAGGCCATATGTAAAGCTTCTTAGCTAACCGGCATGTGAAGAAAAAAATGTAATGAGAATATATTACTTCAGAGAATAGAAAATATAATTTGAAGCACTGTGATTGTCTATATTGCTTCATCTTCTTTTGGTTTAAGAAAATGTTAGTTTTTTGTGTTTGCATGTTTATCATTGGCCATGACATTTGAGAGGTCTGTGCAATATTGCTAGAATATAAAAGACTAAAGCAAAAGTGACTACAAAACCAGAGACTGGCCTTTTAAATTGTAATTTTCTCACTGTTGATGAAATTTATCAAGTACACAGGTTATAATCTGTGGTTCTTGTAGTTTAGTTCTTTCTAGTTTGCTGGGTAGCTATTACTGTTTTCTTTCAGTGGTATTTTCGGGTATTTGCACAATTCAAACATTTATTAATGAGACCAGAAGACAGGAGTATTGCATTTTTTCTAGGCTGATATATGACAAAACAAGATCATCTTTCTTCTTCAGAAGTATACTCATACTCAAGTACTTACTGTAGCACACCCTCAGAGAGGATTTTTGTGTTGACTCAGTGTTAAGAGTTACTGCTGTGCTTTATTATTTTCTTCCTATTACCTTTTCTTATTATTATCTTCTGTGACTGATCTAGATATTCCTAGATTTCTAATTTTATACTTTGTAATGTGATTATTAGATCTTCTGTTACAAAGATGTAAATGCTTCATGTATATTTCATGATTTTATTGAAATAACTATAATTTCAGTCACAATGCTCCTAAGTCAAAATACAATGTGAGGAAATAATGAAACAGTCAATTTAATTTTCTAATTTTGATTGTTTTGGAGGTTTTTTTAATGGAAGAAATAGTGAAATGTATTTATTAACACTTCATCAAAATCACCATTTTTGTTTCAGAAAAATATGAAAACAAATATCAAGTGAGGAAAAGAAAGGCAGCTTTTCTTTACTTTGCACCACTTAATGAGAGTTTATGTAGCCTCAGAAAATTAAAAGTAACTTAATGTTACAGTCAAAACTTTGTTGTGAGCAAAACAGCAAAATTCTGATATGAGAATCCACCGAGTCACAGCTGCATTAAAATCACAGCTATTTACAGTGTTTTACTGACTGTTAATAGGATTAGTTCAGTTAGAAATATAGCACCCTTTGCACTACAAATTATCAAATTAGTACACTATAAGTCTCATCAAAACAGTTCAAAAAATGTCACATAACCACTTTCAGGTAGCTATCTTTTTCTCAGTGGTTATGTTGCCTCTTTACTTCCCAAGGTTGGCAGTACCCATCCTCAAAATGACATGAAAAGGGTGCTTTCATGAGTTGCTGGCACCCTGAATTCTTCAATTTCTTCTTTCGCAATTTCCAGTAGTTTAGCACATTTTCTAACTTTTTTTTCTTTGTTCTTTATTGGTTTGCAACATAATTTTGTGTCCCTGTTTATTATCTATTGTATTTAATGATAGCATATTCCTTGTTGTTGTCCACCTTTATTTTCCCTTTACTTGCCTTAAAACCTTTTTGACGGTTGGTTTTTTTTAATGACCATTTTCAGTCTGTTTTTATTATCCCATGCCTACAGTCCTGTATACGTCATTATTATTTGCAAAACATAAATATTTCATCCTATACAGAATATTTACTTTTGAATGTATATGTAAAAACTCTGATTATACCACAAGATTATGCAAACATAAGCAAATATAGGCAGTATAAGTGAAACTGTAACAAATTAATCAATAGTCACTAGATCATTAGAAAATTTGTTGCAGCTAAACAAGCTGAATCAAAACTCCAGGCAGGAGAGGTAGGTTCAGACAAATCCTGAGAAATTAATCTTGAGGCCTTGCAGAGCTGATACAAGCTATGCAGCTCATTACTGGCAGTGGCTGTACTGATTTGCAGCTGTACTAACATCCTTGCATTTTCATTTTCTCTCTTTGTCTTATTACATGTCTGGAATTGTTCAAAATGCGTGTGAATGTGACACTTGGGGATATGGTTTAGTGAACAACTTAATCATTGGATTCAATGATCTTAGAGGTCTTTGTCAGTCTAAGTAGTTTTAGTTCCATGATTCTATGGTTATTACTTCCAATTAGAAAACTGACAAGTTAGGAAGTCTAACTTTTTCTAAAGTTTTAAAGTGGATTTTTTGGTTCTTCATTGCAGTTTCTCAGGTTGTATTTAGTGGTGTTATTCTTCCTTGTTTCAGAGTTGTTACAGAATTTGAAATCTTGGCTGTTTAAGGTACAGCAAAATGAAGAAGGCTTAAAGAAAAAAGAAGCAAGGAGAAATCTGTGGGGAATGTTCTTAAACCAAAGTGAACTCATGACTAGGAGCTACAATACTTGAATTTAGCTGTTTGGCTGGACTTTACATTCTGTGGGGAAGTTGAGCATACCCTCATTAGGTTGTCGTGGTTTCACGCCAGCCAGCAACCCAGCTCCACGCAACTGCTCACTCACTCCCCCACCAGCAGGATCTGGGAGAGGCTTGGAAGGGTAAAAGCCAGAAAGGTCATGGGTTGAGATAAAAACAGTTTAATGGTAAAAGCAAAAGCCATGCACATAAGCAAAGCAAAACAAGGAATTAATTCACTGCTTCCCATGGATAGGCAGAGGTTCAGCCATCTCGGGGAGAGCAGGACCCCATCACATGCAATGGTGACTTGGGAACCATCATCCAAACCTTCCCTTCTTCCTACTTTCCCCAACTTTACATACTGAGCATGATGTAATACGGTCTGGAATATACCTTTGGTCAGTTGGGGTGACCTGTCCTGGCTATGTCTACTTCCAGCATCTCAGGCACCCCCAGTCTCCTTGCCAGTAGCGGTGGCAGTACGAAAAGCAGAAAAGGCCTTGGGTCTGTGTAAGCCCTGCTCAGCAAAAACAAAAACATCTCTATTTTATCAATCCTGTGTTCAGCACAAGTCCAAAACACAGTCTAATACCAGCCATGGTGAAGAGAATTAACTCTACCCCAGCCAAAACCAGTACACAGGATCACACCCTTATCTGGACTTTCCTTTTCTTGAGATCCAAACTGAATACCTGTTATTTCCATAGAAACTTTGATGTGCTCCACTGTATGCTGTATCCATGTATACAGGATGACACTGTATCCATGTATACAGGACTCTTGTACAGTCTGAATACTGCTTTTCTCATTGAGGTGATGTATTTTAGAACCAGAGGAAGTGATATTATTGTAAGACTTCATACTAATAAAAGTGGTTTATCCCAGCCTGTTAGAACAAAATGAGCAAGATTGTTGTAAGTACCACTGCAGATAGCACTATCAGTCTCAGGCTTATCTTTTACTAATGCAGTGCCAAAACTAATCTGTCTCCATACAACTAACATACTAACAACAAGCAGACACTGAGGAAATATGCTTTTAGCACAGTAACAGTGTCAAAACAGTATTATTAATTCAAAACTTACTTTGCAGATAAAATTGCTGTGTTAACAAAGTGACTTCTTAGTTGTTCAACTTAATATTCAAAGATTAAAAAAATGCTTAAACAGTTCAGCTTATGCACAGTAATATGGATTCAATTCAATATAGTGTCTGTTGTTGCCACAGCAAGAATAACAAGTAGGTCATAATGTAGAAATAACCCCCAACTATTTAATTGCTGGCATCTCTGTGACAGAAAGGAAATACGTTCTTCAAAGAATTTATGTCTGCAAAGTGCTGATTTTTCTTACAGTTAAGACAGTGTTTCAAGGGGATAAACTTATTTTCTTAAGTAAAGGGAGAAAATAATGTCTAAAAGTGAAGTGATTAATAAATAGATTATTTCAGTATTTCACTGTTACAACACAGTGTAGCCTTTCAGTTCACCCTTCTGAGTTCATTCATATCTAACCTTGATGAGGGTAAATCTCTTAACAAGGGCAGGTTATTCTCTGCGAACAATTCCGTTCTTCCTCAGTGAAATTCATGGCTGCTATGGTAAGTACAGAATAATAATAGGCAATGGAAAAAAGTTATTATGGTTGTTGGCAGAAGTCAAACATCAAGGTGCTTTTAAAGTGAACCTTTAAGTTATTATAAAAGAAGTCCTATAGCATCAGTGTAATTTGTTATTTAGCACAGGCTTCCATCACCCAACAATATCTGTTTTTCCTTTTTAACTCTAGTCATGTTGTAAATCATGTTTATAGGAAGGAGATTTCTTTATTAGTTTCAAGGCAGATGATGGTCAGTAGAAGTAATCCTCTGGGCAAAATTATTCCCAGCCTCAGCTTAAAATATGTTTTGATTCATTTATTATATTCTCAGTCAGTTTGCAGACCTCCTACTGACATCAGTAACAAGCAATGTACTGAGAAAAACACAGAGCTTTGAAAATGAGATGTTATTTGTGTTTGAAAAGAGTATTTTAACATTTTTCTCTGTACTAATGCTGTCATATTATATATGCAGCTGTGGGATTTTCTGTGGTTTTATACTTTGGCATCAGCCTGTAATGTTTGTGCTATCATGCTGTATGCTCAGGGAAAAAGACCCAACATAGTAATATTACATTGGGTAATATATGGGCTAATTAAGATAAAGGATGTTGTGAATGCCATAAATATCAACCAAACTACACAGAAGTGTGTCAAGACATTAAACAATGTTGCTCAATGCTGGAAAAAGAGTTGTCACTTAGTAGCCTGTCCTTTACTTAAATGTAGCGGGAAAAGATGCAATGGATCTGGGAAAAAAAGTGGTCCCTGCAAGGGATCTAGCAAGTGAAATATGATACTAGATTGCAATTCAGTGATCCACTTCAGATTCTTTTAGCTATCATGGGTTATTGAGTAACCAAATTATATTCAAGTAATTCAGCACCTGCTTCATCAAGCTACGGCATGTGGAATTGGATATATACCACTTCAGCTTCACTGATTTGATTATGTAGTAGAGAGAGACTGGTGAATATACATTAATCCTATGAAATTAAATCAAGAAAATTAGCTGAAGATATTCCTAGGGGCCTATTTGGTGTCTATTAGCATAAAATGCTGAATTACCTGCTTACTAAAATCACTTTTTTTTTTTTTTTTAATGAGAAATGGAATGGAACTGAGTTTACATAGGAATTTAAGCAGCAAAGTACAAGTTCAAACCAGAAATCCATTTAATTCCTGTCTCTTACAACAGCCAATACCTGATCATTGAAATAAAAGAATAAAACAAGTATACATTTTTTCCCTTGGTGGTTCCTAATATGGAGTGTTAAGACTACGCTGTTTATTTATGTTCAATTACCTGTGTTGGACTTTGCTTCCATCATTATTTTTTTTGAACCAGTTTGCCATTTTTTTCTGGTCTCTTCAGTATCCTGTATAATGTATGCAAGTATGATGTAATCCTGCACACACTGAAAAGCATTTCCTTTTTGTTGGCTTAAAAAATTCTTTAGGATAATATCATTGATGTTTCCTTGTTCTTATGAGAAATAATGACATAAGAGGCAAATAAGCCTACACATTTTTTAATCCATGCCATTACTAATTCTGTAAACTTATAACACTGTTGTCTATTTTGGAGTCTGAACTATTTAATTTTTTCACAGACACAGACATTCCAGTATTTCTAACCGTTTTTTTGTCCTGTTTATAACTTTTCCATTGGTGCTGGATGCTTATTACATGCTATTTTCTCTAGAAGTCTAAACAATTTAAGATGCAGAAGTTTATCCTGCAGGCTTTTCAAATTAACCGAGATTTACTCCATACAAAATGACTTAATTTCACTGTTAAGTATGGACTATCTTATCTCAGTCTGAAATTGTGACTGTGCTATTCTTACTCTTAGTCTAGCCACTTTCATACCATATATGAAGAGTCTTGTTTATAATTTACTTAAGATTTTCTAAGTGATTAAGTTTTCTAAACTATGTCATCTCTGATTCATTTATAAGCAATATCAGAATTGAATTTTATTTGGATTTATTGAAGTAAAATATTAGTGAAGTAAAATTATTGAAGTAAACAAAAATAAATAATAAGATGGTAAAACATGTTTTCAAAACATATTAATTAAGTGTAAGTAGTCCTAGCACTTCAAAAGTTTTTGCTTTTTAGAGAAATACATTTTCATCCTCAGAGAAATCTTTACAATTCACAGTAATTTTCATTTTTGGTTGAAGACAAAATAGATTTTTGAAGGAGAGTGATAAATAGTAAACACAGCATGTTTAGAAAAGCCACTATCCTGGTATGGTTAGTACACATGGCTCAAATCCGAGACACAGATTCTGCTTAACTTACTCAAAAGATATACTTGAAATTTGTTCTCTGGACCCAGAATAACTAATAACCAAAAAGCTTTATGTGGATTATAGAATGCCTCACCTATTTTGAGCAGCTTTTTTTCTTGAAAATCAAAAAAACCCATTCCTAGTTCTTTGTTACAGACAGTGCATCTCAGCAAGCTGTTTTGAGTTCCAGAAGATGTTTTATAAAAAAGAAAAAGAAAAAGAAATTTTTACTAAAGACATTTTCTTTTCCCCTCATTACATGCATGAGAGACTACTCACTCTTCTGCTTTGTATTCTCCCATTCCTCTAACAAATCATCACGTGCTTTGTATTTTTCACGTACTGATTTATTTGCATTATAAATAATGCAGTAAATATTATATTATAAATATAAATAAATATTTTGCTTGCAGGTTTCTCTTGGACTTCTACATGCCCGAGCTACTCATATTCTCTGGCCTCCACAACGCTGGCAGAAGTTACAGCCAATGCTACCTCCGGAGCGTAAACCACTTCACAGAGAGCAAGAGTGATCGGAACGTTCAGACAGGACAACACTGACATGAAGTTTAACCAGAAAGAGTTGCAGCGGTTATACCATCACCTGTAAGAGCTTTGCCAAGTGCTTTGACATCAGGTGTCAGTTAAATAAGACATCTTAGTGTTACAATGCCACCAGAAATTCTTCATGTTTCTTCTGTTTGTTTGTTCTATTGTTTGGTGGGTTTTAAAAATCTTGAACGTTAGGGGATTGTATGTTAATTCAGTTTGAAATAATTGGTTGTAGAAGGACTGAATGTTCATTTTTTTCAGGAAGCGGTAACATGCTTGGCTTATGTCTGTACCTGTGCTTCTCTGGACAAGAAACTATTAAAACCTTCAATAAACTATGTTGATCTTTTACATTCACCTTGTTTCTTTTGTAATTGCATGGAACCTTTATTAATATCATTGATTGCATGTGAAAAACCAAAGAAAAAAAAACCCTAAACATAATATACTTTGGATTGTCCTATAATTTCTAGTAATGAAGAATCAGTACTTCTGTAGGTGAAAAGTTTGTAATGCAAGTTTTTTCTATTATTAAACTGAGTACATATTACTTATTTCTATTTTCTTTTTCAGGATAAAAATAATTTGTTTTACATAAATACTCCCTGTATATCTTGTTGAATTAGATATTCAGCCAAAATGTACAAATGATATTATCTGTAGTATCTGAAGGCATTGTTTAATTCATGTTTCAAGTAGAGTAAATCTTCATTAATACTGATTGCCACATTTCTTTGAAACTATGTAATTATATAAGAAATATACAACTAATATTCTAGTATATAGTTAATATTATAAATATACTCTGTGAAGGGGCAGTAAAGCTTCTGCATACATTTTAAGTGAAAAGAACTTGAAAAATGACACATTTTCAATGACAAATCTATATGAGCCAGCTTATGTTCATATTTATAGAATTCTACTTCAGATAGGCTAGTACTTAAAAAATTTAACAAATCACACAAAAGATCTTTCCATATTTTCAGCTAAAAACATGCAATTATCAGAATTTCAGGCAAGATTAAAGTAAGTCTACAGCTCTTTGAACATACACATCTGCCTTATGAGTTAGATGATAGCTTCAATCACTATAAAAACTATCTATCTAACTTTCTTCTTAAATGCTCCAGCTCTGTAGACTCTCTGAATACTTTATTTTCTATGTGTGTCAGGATCTTTCTTTGTTCCAAAAAGGTGTTCTATAGGTCTCTGAGCTCTCTTAGTTAAGCTAACGCAGTTTGTTTGGGTACTATTGCAGTGAATTCAGAATTATTCAGGGTCAGAAGGAGAAGCCAGGGAACTATATGCCTGTAAGCCTGCCGTCAGTGCTGGGGAACCTTATGGAACAGATTATCTTGAATACGATCATATGGATGGCCAGCCAGGGTTAGAATGGGTTTAGCCAGCACAGGTTTAGGAATAGCAGGTCCTGTTTTACCAACCTGATCTCATTTTATGACCAGATGACCAGTGGATGATGGAAAAGTTGTGGATATTAACCTGGACTTAAGTAAAATCTTTGACACTGTCTCCCAGAGCACTCTAATGGAGAAGCTGGCAGCCCACTGCTTGGACAGGTGCTCTCTTCACTAGGTTAAAAACTCTTCTTTCTGTATTTTTTCACGCTTGATCCTCCCCAAATCATCCCCATTTCACTGACTTTGATCCCCTAAACATCTCAGAAGTTTTGTGCAGTACTGAAATGCTCTTCCCTGCACTCCACAGCAAGACCCATACCCCTGGGCAGTGACACCAGTCTGCGGGGCGACCCGGCCAGCCTCCCTTCTGACTCCTGGTGCTGGTTGCACCCAGTGGGGCAGATCCAGGGGCCTCAGTGCTCCTTCGTGGCTGTGAGGGTGAGGCTTTCAGAGTTTGATGACTCCTGTAATAGTCACAAAGGCGTTATATCATGGTTTTACTTGGCTTCCCACAGCTTACATTGCTTCTTTGGGCTCTGTTGTCTGTGTGAAGACCAGCTTATTATCACATACCTTAATACAGGCTATGAAAGTTTAAATGTCCCAAGTATTCAACTGTGACATGCCTCAAGGAATATTTATTCACGTATATTTGCATACATATATTTATAAATATTTATGTGGAGATATATGTAGGACATACATGGTGAAATGATGGAATAGAGAATATGCCTATTAAGTCTGAAGATGGTTGTAAAGACTGACATAATTATGGAGAATGGTATTAGAGTGCAGTGATCTGAATTTGGTAATGATGAGTAGAGAATCTGGTGCAATAATTACCCATATACATGCTGGATTATGTTAAAAGAAAATTTGGATATTATAGTGGATTGTAGTTGAGCATGAGGCAACAATATGCTGAATGAGGAAAACACACGCTTTGTGAAGAGCAGTGCAGGCTGTAAATACAGCAAACAATATTTCTTCTACATTCATATATGGTATGATTTTAGGCACCAGATACAACACAAAATGAGGACAACTGGAATGTTTAGAAAGAAAAAACAAAAATAGAGAGAAACCAAAAAAATATGACCTGTGAGAAATGTTGGAGGGCCTTGGATTTATCATTTAGTCTTCAGAGTCTGAGACACAGTCTTCAAAATCATGAAAGATTACTGTGAAGTTAAGACAGTCATTGGTTCTCCAAGTTCATCTTTGGAGGAGAACTAACAGACTTACAGTGCAATGATTGGACTGTTATGTGAGACATAGAGAAAGAAATATTTTAATTATAAAAAATAATGAAACACTTGAATAGATTATTTTTTGTTCCAAGGTTTTAATTTTTTGTCAGGCCTGTTGGAGAGAGGTGGATGGATGAACTAAACCTGAGGTCCACATCAGCTATTTTATATAGTCTCTGATTAGGTCTTCTGTTCTTGGTAAACTTGGTGGTGCCTTTGATGCTGGGCAGGTAGTTGCATCAATATCTAATTCCTTTAGACTGATAATTATGATTCTTTAGATGCAAGCCTAACAGTATTACAGTACCCTTATGTATACCAATTTCCTGTAATAAGCATCTAAGGAACCAGCTTCCTGTAAAAGAAGCTATTTTGCTACATGCTGTCATCATATTAATGTGTGTGACATTTTAGATTATTGTGTAGGTTGGTGAATAGAAATAGCTCAGTGAAATCATAAGCATAATAGTTAATTCAGTATCCAGAGTATAAAGAGCAAACCTTTCCTATCAAAGCGGAAAGGACCAAGAATGGCACACATGAGCACGTGTTTAAAGGTGTTGTTATTTAATTGATATATTTGGGTTTCAAGCTTCAAATGTGAAACACATAATGAGAAGCCTGTTCTGGAAGTAATGAAATCAGTAGCAAAATTCTCCTGGCCATCATGATTAGCGTTCTAAGTCAGAATCTTCCTCTTCAAATCACAGGCCTTCTGGTTTTTGGTGCTGGCTTATATCTGTAATGCAATAAGGTGTGATTTCATGGGAGTTAAATAAGAATGAGTGCAAGTAAGGAGTAGGACACTAAGAAATGACAGGATGAAATTATATGATGACAGGATATTTTAAAGATTGATTTGGTTTTTTTATGTGTTAGGAGTCACATAAACACCTTTCCTATGGTTCAAGAGAGAGACTAGATTGCCAAACTGCACTTGTAGAGCAAGGAGAGATGTTGCAAACAGATCAGGAATTGGTACTCTTGGCAGACATGCACAACTACATCTGAAAGAGTGACAGAGCAAAGCTATGTATCTCAGCAGCACAGCCTCATACAGAAAACCAAAACACCAACTGAGAAAGTGAAAAGCTGGTGTAAGTAAAGAATGATCATCTAATGAATCTAAAGATCTTCAATCAGGTTGTCAGGATTTCCTGTGACAAAGAAACATCATAGCAGAAAAGGTGCTGAGCTTCATTTCTTCCATCTATTCATCCTTTAAGATAACATACCCAGGTGATGCAACATGAATACTAGCAATCTATCATTGCATGCACAAGGCACTAGGTGTTCAGGTCTGAAACAATTGCAAAATAGGTAATTTAGTGCAGAACTATCCAAGGAGAAAAAGGTAAAGCCAAGAAAATATGCTTTACTAAACTGTTTACGCTGCCTGGATCCTCAAGTATTAACAGTGATGAAATAATACACCAGACATTACAACTAAGACATATGAACTCAAAACACCACAGTATGGTCAAGTGATGACAGATATCAGCTCTTCCTATGCATAATTTAATTTTCACATATCGTTTTCATTCCTTTAGATTTGTTTCATTCCTTTATATTTGTTTACCACCCAAATCAGACAGAGGTCTGAACACTTCCAGCATATTACAAGTAGGTCAGCTGTCAGAAGTATCTTTCTGTAGCTGTGTTGCTCAGGTGTCTAGCAGCTGATGAACCTGCATGCCCTTGTGCAACTTTGGTGATCCTTTGGTATTTTACTATAATGTGGAATAATTCTCTCACTTTGGAATGTTTTACTATCACTACTATTATGATCAAGAAAATTATTACTTTCTTCCTTTCCATGCCAACACGGTCTATTTTTACCATGGTCTATTTAGCATCTTATCCAAGGTCATAAGAATAGATTTTGAAAAATTCCCCAGAATTTCCTAGATCACAGTCTACCTTCTTATTGTCTGTCATTCACTGTCAGTCATTACCTTGTACATTTAATGCAAAAATGTACAATTTGTGATATAAAATACAAATCTAAATGAATGAAAAAGATCATGAAAACCAAAATTCTGAGTAGACAGCTTAGCCTTCCACAATTTTATGGTGAGAGGAAAAGATGAGTCTTTAGAGCTAAAGTTTCCTGTGGCATTATAGGCTCATAGAATATGTAATGTGGCAATAATAGTGGCAAATATCTTAGGATATGTCCTCCCAAAAATACCCAATTTCACCCAAAACCACTGGATTTGTGTAAATGGCATGCAGCAGCCCTTTGTCACCATCCTATAGAAGCTATGCTTTTGTGCAGAAATAAATTGAAATTCTTGAGAAAAACTAGAGGACAAAGGCTGCAAGACAACCACATGGCAGTGGCTTAGGGGATAGACTGGGAATCCCAGAGGTAGCAGAGCTGAAGTTCTCATCACTACATCAATACTCCTTTTCAGTAACTCCTTTGAGTGACTTAAATGCCCAGACTGTTAAATCTGGTACCACAACTACAAACTTAGTGTCACCTAGTGTTTTCCAGTGGCTTTTAATTAAAAAACTGTTGTGTAACATATTGTGGAAGTTTTAGCAGTACACCTTATGACCCCGAAAGCTGTGGGATTATTTGTTTGGTTTTTAGTTTGTGAAATAAAAGATAAACCAGAAGCTGATTTATGCATCTGCACCTCAAGAGAGTTTTAAGCAGAACATTACACAGAAAATATTGCCTACACTTACATTATGTCATCATCCAAATATTTTCTTGATTGAAATTCATTAATGGTGTTATTGGACGAGGAGCTCACCATTGGAAGATTTACACCCAAAAGTGTAGAATATTTTAAAAATGCAGCAGCTGTATCTGATTAGCAGGTTACCCTGAACACACAGTGAGGAAAGCTTTAATTTAAAAAAATATTAAATTTGTTATAACTTGTGGAACTATATTAACCCACCATATCATGTATTATCTTCCTCTTCCATCCCACTCACAAATGTCTCAGCATTTTATTTAACATCTAACCTTTTCTCATATCCTTCTATTAAATGTCAAAATTGAATTTAACATCCTTTGGGAGCTAAACATACCATCCTCATATTTTTTTCTTATACGCATTTCAATTAATAAATGAAACATAGAACAGCAGGTTTTTTTTAGCAATCCCTACAGTTTCATCCATTTGATTACAAGTATTAATCACACAAATGGTCCTGTTTTCTGTAGCACTTGATTGCCTCGTGATCTAAGATCAGGCTATAGTGCTTAACTTTCTAACCTGCTTTTGATGAGCCTGTAATTAAAGAAATACATTTCCTTTATTCTCCTCCTTTCTTCCCTCATTATGAATGGATGCTTTCTAAATCTGACATGAAGTATCTTAAGGGTTTAGGTAAGTAGTCCATTTGTCCAGTAACCTGTTCCTGACAGAGGTTAGTAAGTTATACTCCCTATAATGAAGATTTTGGAATAACCTGCCAAAAGGGAAATTACTTTTCAGCCTCCGGCAGTCAGTGTTATGCCCTGAGGCATGAAAGTTTAAATTTCTTACTTATCTTATATCCTTTCTAATGCAACTGAATGTTCCACTATCTAGATAAATGTTTAGTCCTCTCTTTAACAGCAACATTTGAAAATTCTGTTTATAAACAGAAAACAGCTGAGTACAGTCTGAAAGTTTTAGCTTTAACTTCTGTTTACCTGTGCTATCCCCTATGTTCAATTGGGAGCAATTACTGTTGGCATTGTAACCATATTTCAATGATAGCAACGAAATTAAAAAATCAGTTATATAAGTAAGTGAAGTCTTTTTATAATACATGCTAAACACAGTAGTACCTGGCAAGTTCAACAAAAATAGAGGTTTCTGTTATCTCTCTACAGTTGGTTAAACTTATTTGGGTCACTATCTGGCACAATTCCAAATCTTACATTGAGTCTTCAATAACCAAGTGCCAAAAGTGAAAGTGCATGTTCTTCAGCAGTTTACTTTTTAAAGCATTTTGAAAATCAGGTGGTTTTTGTTTAAAGTCATTTGAAATGAAGTGCTTGACTTGCAAAATCACTAGTCACTTTTGAAAATCAGTGCAAGGTTATGATAGTAAGGTTGAATAGATTTGCTCTTTTGATAACTGAATAAAAAGAAGAAAATTATTTCCTCCACCTTTTCTCTATTAATAACCTGTATTTGAAACAGACCCTTCTGAGCAACAGACAGAAAAAAAATTTTAAAAGACACAGAAAAGCTCTGATGGGATTTGCTAAAAATACTTTAAATACTTTATTGCACAAGTAGATACATTGCCTTGATTGAAAGGCAATGGAAGTTTTTATTCTAAATAATTTTGTGACAAATTCATAGAATGATTTAGTCATCTAACAGTCAACACAAGTTCTTTTAGCCTATCATGTAGGCACAGTGAGTCTAATCTGTTGTGTATTTGTTTCTATCTCTTTGTCTCACTTTCAGACACACACACACACACACACACACGATACTTAATCCTGTAAGTGTGTAAGGAATGAAAAACTACATTCATGAAAAGTTTCAAGTGCTACAATACTTTAATTAATTAGCATCTTCAATATAAATACCCAGTATCCCTCTGTAGCATGAGAACCAAATTGTCCAATGGTTAGTTAGTGTCCAAGATTGCATGGGTCCTAGTTAATTAAAAGTGCCTGTGAAGAGTCTCAGGAAAATTAGTATTTTTCAAAAAGCACTGAAGGGTGGGAATTAGTTCTCAGTTCAGGTGACCACACTTCATTTTTCTTCAGATGACACAAATTCGTATCATGAAAACTGGCAGGGAAAGAGTTTATAGAAGTGTGTCAAGAAGCATAAGTGTCATGAGGGTGGCTACCATTATGGGTGATTCATCTAAGTTTATTTGGACTACATAGGTCAAATAATTCAATCACCTTTTTGGAAAGAAAACAATATGACAATTCGATTAGCAAATGCTTCTCAATAACTTAAAGCTTTTGAACTTCTTACACTCATATTTAGCTTCTACTTGTTTTACTTTAGTAATCTTTCTGTTAGTTTTTTCCTTTTTCTAGTCACAGTCCATAATTCTTATTTTCACACTACCAATCAGTTTGATCTTAATAAACTTTCCCTTTCCGTGGCAATGGTGAAAAATCCTCTCTTATTTTTAAAAATTTTATTCTCACTGTTTTTAATTTTCACTCTGTTGCTTAGCTAGTCACCTAGAGTATTTCCTATTTCATGTTTGCTCATTTTCTTCATAGTCTTCAAAACAGTTCGAGTTTTCCAAGAACTCTATTATGCAATTCAAATTTGTACTAATAATAATTATCCTTATATCTAATATAATATAAATAATATAAATAATAATCCTTAAGAAAATAAAAATATAAACCATTGTTTCAGGTTTTTCTTCTCACAATGTCTTTGAATACTTCATTTTGAAATTTAATTCTTGTGTATCCATGTAAGGAAACATAATTATCTAGTTACATGATAGACCTAACTTGACAGTCTTCATCTCAGTATTGATGTATCATAAAAGAAAATGCTGCAAGGTTGAAATCCATATGGTGCATGCAGCAAATCAAGCCAAATCAAGCTGAGATTAAGAGCACAGTTGGAACATGATGGGTGATAAAAACCCCATTGATTAATACGTTGCTTAAACAAGGTGGTCTGTGTCTTCAAGTGTATCTATTATTTCACCTTAATATTCTTTATTTTATTTTTTTATTTGTCACCATTTCTTGTCTTTACCTATACAAAATGATTCAAGAAAAGTGCAACAGGCTTGGTTGGTTTTTTTAAAGGCAGATTATCTTGTTTGGCAGATTTTGTCTTTTGTGATTGGAATGAAATAGTGACCAATAGGAATGTCATAAAGTCATTTAAACTCTGAGAGAAAGAGAACAGGCTGGTCAGAAACGCAGAATTTGAAACAATGACTAGGTCAAAACCAAAACATTCTCTGAATGGGGTTAAATAGGACATTGACCTGTAAGTCAGTCTATAAACATATTGTTGAAATATAGAACATGCCAAGGACTTGAACCCTAACAAGAAGTTTAAATTAACTGAAGAGTCAGCTGGGTACATTTTTGAAGAAGGAGTTAATTGGAGGGCAAACTGAGACTGGGGTTAAGAGAGGTCTTGTATGGATTGGTTTGATTTTTTCTAGATGAAAATAAATTAAGTTAAAAACCCCAGCCTGAACGGTGAAAAGATTTAAGACTCAGTATATTACAGGGTTTCATGCCTTATGTATTCCTATGCTGTGGTCCAAATCAATCTCAGTTTTACTGACAGAGTTGTAAGTGCCTCTAAAGCAAATCAGATACTGTAGGTAGAATGGAAATTATTCAACATGACCAAGTAGTTTCTTTGAAAAATATGTATCCCTGGGCTATAAGTGCTCAAAATCAATGCTCTATTATGGATGGCAGACAATATTGCAGGGCATATAAAAAAATACTCATGATGTTAACTTCCTTTGTCACTGAAATGTCACTAGGTTGTCAAAATGAATAAATGAAAATGTATGTATTTAGTTTAAAAATCTCTCTATGGAGAAATTATATCTGCTATATTAAAAAATAACATTCCTGTATCAATTAATGTAGTTAAAGAAAGAAATAATAAAGGAAATATTAATAGATGGAATAAATATTGCATGGGTTAAGAATTCTAATGAAAAATAATAATTGAAAATTTAAGAAAAAATTATTCCTTGTGGTCGTGTCCATGAAATAAGCTTTCAGAAAAAAACCGCATCGCTAAATTAGTGATATGCAACTATTTGTAGGTAAACAACTCATAAGAAGAGTTATGTTCAAGAGGCCATTCTCTGTGGGGCTTTCTGGTAAACACAATGTTGAGAGTGATTTCTTATATGGTAACCCAGCAAAGTGGAACTGGAGATTAATGAAAAAGCAATATATCTGCATAAAAAAATGGATGGATATCTTGGTTAACTGCATGGGGAAATATTTTTTATATTATAAAGATATTTATCAATTTTTATCAATACATATTTTTTCATTCACAGTCAGAATCTAATAAACATTATTTATTTAAATCATTCTTTTGTCATTACTAATTAAGGGACTGCTAATACTTAGGCTTATCTGGAAGAGTACTAGTACATAAAACATGCATTTTTTTGTTCTCCTTTGCAGTGCTTTAGGACTTTTTCTTCTGTTTAGACTGTATGAAGTATAATAGCTCAAATACACAGCAATTAGGGAAAACAATCAAGCTATTTGAAAATATCTGTGAATCTATTTCTTCTGGAGCTCATTTTGCTACTACAAGCTAAATATCCATATTCAAATTTTTACAGGGTTCTTGTGTTAAAACTCGAACAGGAGTAACAGATTGTATTGTATTCCAAATGTGTACTGGTATTAATTCTCCAAAGAAATTGCACTTTATCCAATCCATTCTTTGGAGACATTTGAAAATGTATGTGTTCTGGGAGACACTACAAGTTGGTGTCTGAATTCCTATTGGCAGGTGGGTAACCACTGTTCTCTCTTTAAAAGCAAAGTTGTGTTCTTGTAAGTAGCATTACACAAATTTCTGAATAGAAGAAACTGTATGATCAGTAAAAGACTTTACACCATAATTTGATTGCTAGCTAAACTCCGTTCCCAAGTCATAATTTGCCCACTGAGGCTAAGTCAGAAGTGTTTTGCTTTGATTTCTGAAAGAGGATTACTTGAGTGCTGTTTCTTTCCATCTCTGTTCCAGGACTTGTATAAAAGGGTTACACATGAAAAAACACTGAAACCCTTTCAATACTTTTTCCTGTGTTGGGAATTTGACCTGCAAGATGTTGAACATCTGTTACTACTGTTTATCAGGGATTTAGAGTTGGATGGTGAGTTAATATAAGAATAGACAAGTGCAATTAAATATAAAATGTAGGGAATATAAGAAAAATAAGCAAATTGCTTGTGTATTACTGCTTTTACTTTCCTGCACCTCTCCTGCTTTATAGCACTTTGACTATCACTGGTCAGATAAATGTGAAATGATAAATATATATATAAATTTTTGTTGCCAAGTATGTGTGCCAGAGCTCCTGTTCCCTCCTACAGTGTGCTGCTTTACTTGTCTCCTTATACTGACAAGACCCTGCCCTATGGTACTGGTTTTAGAAACAGTCCTATAAGCTTGTGAATTTTCATATTTTTGCATTAATTATGTTGAACTATTTGCTGTACTGTGAGATTTAAATGGAAAAATAAGTTATTAATGACAAATTTATTTTAAAGTGAAATGTAGGTTTTAAGTAGCTTTCTGAAAGCACTCCATTGTACAATGAAGTTTTATTTAGAATACAAAAGTGTAAGTCCACACTCTCATTAACATTCATGCACAGGAAGAAAAAAACATTATATTGAGAATGGGATTAAGGTGTTAAGGTGATTTCACTTTGAACATTTTTTCATCCTATTTCAGCAGAACAGGAAATCATTCCTTTAGTTATCGTGCTTGAATTCTTTAGGATAAAGCTGAATCAGAAACATATAATCATCTGAGACAGAAGGCTTGCAAACAATATCTTTTGCAAATGTCCCTTTACTTTAGAGGAAATTTGAATACTGGTCTTGTAATTTTTAATCTATATCTGATAGGATTTTTTCCCTAGGCAGATATGGTAGATTAATGGCACTTCACACTACAGGACAGATGACTCAAGGCTAAGGGCAGTGTGACTCTGAACAAAGGATATAGACCCTGTATGCACACCAGCTCATTACACATTTGAAACACTGGTAGTAAAATAATGCCACTGTTTTGAAAGAAATTAAACTGGACTAGTTTGGAATGAATAAGCAAATACCCACTCTGTCCCTTCCTTGTCCTTTTCCAAAAAACAGTCTATCTAGCTGGTTGGCTTATGAAAGAGGGAGATTATCAGTCTCAGATGAATGATAGAGTTCAGCAGCTGTTGGAATGGTGCATGCCAACTCTAATAAATTGTTTTCTTAGTGAAACTGCAGAGATGAAAAACATGTAGAAGTTAACATGGATTCCATTCTGACTGTGCCATGACTGTCTGGCTTTGCTACCTGGATCTTGAGGAAAACCAAATTTTTGACCTGATCTTTCATAATACTTCTGAAGTCTTTTATTCTGTGAATTGATCTGATTTGTGGACAGTCCTTTCATCTGCCCTGATTAGCAGATCAGCACCATCCAGTTCCATTATATGAAAAAGATGGTTTTGTCTTATTAGGCAAAGATGTTTGCTGAAATATTTTGTGCTTTTTCAAATAACATCCTAATGGCCCTAGCACTGTGAGTGATGCCATGTTGATGGGTAAATTTAAGGTCAGTTATCAGCAAGTTATTCCATATTCTTGAAACCTGTAAATGCAAAAAATTGTCTCATATCCTGCAGATATCCTATTGACCACTGATCACTTTTCTACAAAGAACAGTGACCTCACAGTCTACCAAAAAAGCCAAAAGCCCAGACATTGTGCATCCCACAGAACAGACTAGCTTTGTAAATGTCCCCTGTAGTGTCCACTAATAATGTGTGATACAGGCTGCCACCAAGTTTTGTTATCTTGGTAATGAAATGTGATGACTGATGATGATATCACAAAGTGTATCAGCTCAGCTAGCAACATTTTGGTAAATTATGGTTCCAGCCACCGACTGAGTTCAAAATTAATTTTTGAATGGGAATATTATGCTGCTGTTTTCATAGTTTTATGGCTTCAACATTTGGACAGATTGCCATGTAAATACCTCATTCATTTTCACGTATGCTGTTTTCAGCATATGCCTGGTGTAAAGTGGCAAAAGAAGTAGAACTGAAGATGTGCAGATTTGTAAAAGCTTTGACATTGACACTCTCATCATATCTCAGATAAGAAAGCAATGTCATGGAGTTCATGTGCCTGAGGGGAGCATCCTGTTGTTTTGATAGAAAGACAAAGATGCAGATCTGGGTGGCCGAAACATTGGGAAGATTATCTCAAGAATAATCTTAAAGTATGTGAAGTAAACATATCTAAAGACAAACTATGATGGCATCAAGTAATTCTAATGACCTTGAGGGACATATTGCTGCTCATACACTGAGCTAAAAAATCTTCAGTGTGGAGCAGCAGAAGAAAATAAGAACACAATTAAAAAAATAAGATGGCAAACCCCACAATTCACAGATGCCTTCAGGTTGTCCCAGGTTTTGCCTGTGACACATCCGCTGTGCCTTCCAACTGGTCTCACTCTCATCCTAAAATTCATGAGTGAACTTTGGAAGGCAGGTGCAATTTCATGTCTTGATTACAAGGGAAAATTTGTTTCCCCTGCAATAGTATGAAATGGGATGTTCACAAGTCCCTCTTGGATGACTCTTAACTGCTCTAGAGGGTTTATTGTCTGCTATTTCTCTGTTGCCTGCTTGCTTTGAGTATGAAAATGTGAAAGGCCAGATTTACTCCTGAAACAGAATACACATTAGTGAACTTTAACAAGAGGGTCTTACTATCTTAAGAAATTTTACTGGAGTATTGTGTTATTTGGGAGTTTTTTATATTTGAAGGCAGAACAAAACCAGAAATTTGAACTCTGTAAAGCATAAGACTAATTATAAAATGCGTAACTACAGCACACTTTAATGAAAACTTTCTATAATTAGGAAAGATGAGTTGCTGTCTTTTCAAGCAATAGAAATGTTCATGTGCCCTACAATATAATTACAATATGAAGTGTCCCCTAGGCTTGAACCAATGAGGAAAAAAAAAATCAAAAGATATAAAGATTTCACCTTTCCTTGGATTTTTATCTCATATTAAAGAAATTATAATTGCAGTTTAAATTATAAAAACTACATTCTAGTTTCAGTGCAGTACCACTGAGATTATTAAACTTATTCATGTTAAAACAGAGAACAATTTGTTCAGCACAATCTGGTGCAAAGAAAAGTATCTTGTGACTTAAAGAGGTCATAAGAGTTTCCTCTTTGTCCACAAGAAGCCTATTGTAGGACCTTAGGGATAGTTGAAAAAGTTAGATATATTAAATCTACCAATCTGAACATTAAATTAAGAGAATGAAACATGTTCAGGTTAAGTGGTACTATTAATGCTATGACTTCACATACAGTCTTTCTAAAGCATAAATGCATGATCACATAGTTACATATGCTTTCATATCCCTTTAACTGCTACGTCTGTTATATGCAGCAGAATTTGTAGAAAATGGAACATATATCTTTAAAATAATGCATAAATATAATGAATGGATCACTCTTCTCTTGTGCCTCATCCTGGAGGATAGAGGTGCTGTATTTTGGGCTGCTCTCTTAATTCTCTCCCTCCATCCCCCAGCAGTTCAGGGGGACAGGGAATAAGGGCTGTGGTTGGCTCACCAAATGCTGTTTCTGTCACTCCTTCCTCCGCAGGGGAAGGACTTCTCACACTATTCCCCCACTCCAGCAGGGCTCCTTTCCATCCAGTGCAGTCCTTCAGGAACAGGCTGTTCCACTGTGGGTCCTCCATGAGGTCACAAGTCCTGTTGGCAAATCTGCTCCAGCATGGACTCCTCTCTCTGTGGGGCCACAAGTCCTGCCAGGAGTCTGCTCCAGTGTGGGGCTCCCATGGGATCAGCATCCACCTGCTCTGGCACAGAGTTTCTCAGGCTGCAGGTGTATCTGCTCCCCCGTGGATTTCCATGGGCTACAGAGGGACACCCTTCCTCACCAGGGTCTTCACCAGGGCCTGAAGGAGAGTCTCAGCTCTAGCTCCTCCTCCCCCCTCCTCTTTCATTGATACTGGTGTCTGCAGGGCTGCTCCTCTTGCACATTTGCACCCCTCTCTTCCAGCTGTTGCTGCCTAGTGGCTTTTTTACCTTTGTAAATCTGTCATCCCAGAGGCACTACCACTGTTGCTGATGGGCTCAGCTTTGGACAGTGATGGGTCTTTCTTGGATTTGGCTGGCATTGACTCCATCAGACACACGAGAGTCTTCTGGTAGCTTCTCACAGACACCACCTTTGTAGGCCTCCTGCTACCAAAACCTTACCAAGAAAACCCAATACACATTCTTGTTTTCAGAATAGAGGAGGATGAGGTTAAGTAGGCTAACAGTCTGCACCTCTGAGCAGGGTGCAGAAGGCCCTTCATTTGCTTTGAGTGATGTGTTTCTGATTTTATAGGTAGGGATATCGCACAGTTGTTTTATTTACCATTCTGTTCTTTGTAGATAGAAGTGGTCTTTAAAGCTTCAGAAGTTGACACTGACATAGAAGATAGCACACCTTGTTGTCTTTTGCTTATATCTGAAAATAGACCTTCTTTAATCCACCAACACACTAATCTTTTCTTTCTTTTTTTTTTCTTTTTTAATTTGGGGGAGTAGGCATGACAGTTGTTTAATCTTCAGCAGAGTAACATTCAGCAGATGGATTAGAAGTCTTATCTTGCTAAAACCAGCAACATCAGAAATCAATATATGAGTGACTTCCTGAAGTAATATTTCAAGGCAGAACACAGTTTTCATAAGTTTACAGAAATGATCCTAACTCTTGAAGATGTATCTGTGAGGTGAGGTGATATGGAGAAATTATTACAGTTCAGGCTTACATAAAGCCACGAGGGGAGAAAATTTCAGCCCAGGCACCTCTGCAAATAGCCTTTTGCTTACAAACTTTAACAGCCATAACTAGATTTCATTTTGACAAATGGGCTGTTATCTTTTTTGCTTTCTTTAATTCTACATCAGGCACAATGATTTAAATGCAAATAACACCTTCTTTAAACATCAGGGTGTTCTAGATGGGCTACAGAGGGACACCATTACCATTTACATTTGCATGGGTAAATAACAACATCTCTTCTGTACCAGATTTCCATAAAAATCCTAAAATGTCTTTTGCAGACAAACTTTGGCCCCTTGCATGTAGGGAGCCCAGCTCCTGAAAGTAATTAACAGAATGAGAGTGCATGTGTAGGGAAGCTGAGACAAAAGCTCAGTAAGCACTAAGTGAATGTTCTTTGGTACAGTTGAGCCTGACCTTTGTCTGTTGTAGTTCCACTGATATCAACAGAAAAACAATTTATAGAGGGTGAAAATACAATCCATGTATTTATTAAGCCTTTCTTCTACTGTAGAAATAACTAGGCACCCAACAGAGGTAAATTGATGTAGTTTCATGGTAATCTATGAAGACATGCTTATTTTAAGAAGCAAAGATCTGGTCCTCATACCTCTCAAAAATGAATGCTCTCTTTTCGTTGCTATTGTCTTCATTTATTTATGAAGTTCTTATATTCCAAATTTGCTTTTCTCTCTTTTGAACTGCAGTAACAGTTTCAAAATGTGAGCATCTCCACCCTCTCTGACTGTCACCACTACAGCATTGCTAAGGCTGCCGACTTCCAGGCTGGAGATTTCTTCCATTGCTTCCTGTGGACGCTTTCCACCATTGCCAGAGAGCTGCTGACAGCACTGCCTGATTCCTCAGTTCCTGAGCATGACTGTGTTGTAAACTCAAAACCAGATCTGGCATGAACTGCCTGGTGAGGCCTTCTACCTTTGTCAGGTGTAGGAGAGGATTCACAGTCAAAGGAGTACATGGCGAAAAAGTCTGAAGCCTTATTAGAATTTGCGAACTACTACAAAGCCCTGCACTGAAACAGTAAATATGTGTCAATCACCACAGACCTCCTAAGGCACTGATAGTTAGCCTGCAAGGTTGTATTCAAAAAAGTCTAAGTATCTTTGGGTTGGTTTGTGAAGCGCCTCAACCTTAAGGGGCTGTTTGCAGCCATTTTCTTAACAGTCTGCGCAGCTCCATCTTTGAGACACAGAGTGGATGCAGAATATGCCAAAAGGCTAAAGAGTTCTGCCTTTTGATTTGCAACCAAAGGCTCGCTTTACTTTCTCTTGCAGGTGCTCTTCACTCCAGTGTCTAAGCTCTAGAGGGAAGGGATGGAGAAGGGATGGCCCTTCCCAGCGTTTCTGCTGAGCTTCTCGCTCACGTTCTCACTCCTTTGTGAAGCCCTGGGCAGATCCTGACTTCAGGTGTGCTGTTGTGGCAGAAGTAGGTGTCTCTGGGGGTGAACTGCTGCTGCCTAGAGCAGAGACTCCCAGACAGGTATGTGGTGAGAGAAAGCAGTACACTTGAAAAGCTGAACCCTAGCTGACCCCTTCCAGGCTTTGTTGGCAGGGGTAAAGCCATGGGTGAAGAACTAGCCATCTTGGACCTGGAAGAACAGAAAACTGGATCCAGAGACATTTGAGACCGTCTCTGTCTTCTTTATTTTGGACCTCATTAATAGAGATGACTCCATCCCACCAAAGCCCTCAGTCCCGATTTTGCTCTGAGGAGGTTCCTGCTCTGTGTTTATGTAAAAAGAAAACTCACATTCTCCTTTGTAACACAGTTCCCATGCTCTGAAGTAGCTGAAGGGGGTGCTCTACCGAAACTAATATTTATTTTGTCTCTAAGTCTCAAAACACCTTGTGCTGAAGAGGGTGCAGCTACATAGAGAATTGAACTGAAAAGCTGTGTGCCATGGCTCGTATAGTCCTCTGTGCGGGTTAGAGAACAACAAACAATTTTTACATTTGCCTCTATCTCTTATGGACTTGCACATGGTTGAAAATGAACAAACTCAAAGGTATTAAATTTTAAAGGTGCAGAATGAGCAAAGAAAAATTTTGATCAATAGGAGTGATAAATTTGTATTTTTTTACCTTCTCTTTATATGAATCTACTCTCTGTGAACAGAAAATGAAGAATATGTATTACCATAAAAAGTACTTTTGACATAACCAACTGTCGCAGCAGCATACAACTCGAGATATTCCAGATCTTGCAAGTGTGTACAAGTTGTTGGGAATTGAGTTGTTTTTTCTCATCTATATAATATATAATATATAATACATAATACATAATATAATATAATATAATATACTATAATATAATATATAATATAAAGCTTAAGAGAGTTCTTCTGGCTCCTAAGAGTGCTGGCAGCATGAACGTGATATGTACACAGCAACTTTATATGTATCAGAAATAGAAAAATCAGGAAGGTCTGCAAACACAGACCATTCTGGAGCACTTTCCTTCTACCAGCTTCTGAGCATTTCATACAGATGGAGTCTGGCTTTGCTTTTATTAAATCCTATGCAAAGCTCTCAGCAGACATTATGCAGTAGATTGTTCTCCTTAAAGAGGAAGAGTTGGGAAATTCTTGCTTACTGTAAGAAACCTCAACACTGAAATATTTGTTTACAGTTAGACCAGGTATTTGGAGGTCTCTTTTATGTTATGGTATGTCTTTATTTCACACCTCTTCAGAAAGTATCTATTTCTCAGAGACATTAACCCTCAACTAAAGCCTTATCTACTGGAAAACTCTGAAGCAATCTAATTTATCGTAATTGCTGCATGAAGTGAGGTAGGTGGGTGTGCCCTGCTCAGTACAAGGCAGATTTAAGCAGTGAACTGTTTATAAACTAATAGCTCTTCAGAGACTACAATCTTTTCTCAGAAAGAAGAAATATTTTTTCCCTACAGGTATTTCAACAGTATTTCACATGGAAAATGCCAAAATCTCAGGTTTTTGTCACAAGTTAAGGATTGTAGATGCCTATAAGACAGACATAAGTGGCATAGGAATTTGAGAGTACTAAGCAGCAAGTTGACTCTGGTAGTAAAATCCGAAATAATGATTACATATGTATCTGTGGCATTTAAATGCCTAAATCTAACAGAGCAAAAAAAGGATAACATGGAAACTTGGCTGTAGTGGCTAAGCTGAAAGCAATATATTGAACTAGAGGCTTATACACAGGCTCAAAAGGGCTCAGAAGAGCCAATCATCCGTCTGATAGCTGTGAATGAGCATTGTACTTTGAGGTCAGTACTGGACCTCATACTGTACCTTATACATCTTCATTGATGACCAGGTTGATGAGGAGGAGTGCAACATCAGCAAATTTGTAGTTGGTTCTAAACTAGAGAGAGATTTATTGACACAGAAAATAGCTCCAGTTTGAAGTTGCCTCCACAAGCCTGAGGACAGCTGACAGCAGTGCCAGGGAAGACAGCATGGAGAAATGCAGAACTCAGCACCTGGAGCAGAAAGCCTGCACCATGTGGTGGTATAGACCAGGGAAAAAGTCACTGAACATCTTTTACAACTTCCACCACCTGGATATGCTGCCATCATGGGACACCTCAACACCCAGGTGCTCTCTCCTCATGAAACTTGATATAGTCACACATTTTGCCTGTTGAGGACCTGGTGCAATTAGCCTAACTCATACAGAGTACTGAGGTGATTCAACCAGAATTGTGCGGAGAAAATGTCATGCTTTTAATATTTTTTTTCAGTGTAGAACATGTTTTGTTTTGTTTAGAGTTATAGTGAATGCTCTGCATAAAAATTCATTACTTGTCTGGCTTCCTCTATATGTCCAGTTTATATCCATGGCTTCTAGGCCCCAATAGATCCCAGCAAGACTCATTATATTAGTCTTGAACTGGAATAACTTGGTAAGTAGAAATTCCTTTTTCATCAAGCCATGGGAGACTTATCTGTTGCCTGTGACACAGAAAAATAGCCATAAAATGGACTGAGTTGGCCTACTGCTGTGTACTGAAAGTTCTAAAGTGTCCAAAACTGCCTCTGATTCAACTTCAGCATTCAGGATTTTATCCTAGTAGCAAAGATCAATGCTAGAAAAGCTCAGTTGCTCAATACTTTTTTTTCTCAACACATTTGTATTTTTTTTTAGTTTAGTGTGATTCTGTGCTAAGGCTAGAACTGAGTATTGTGTCATATGAAGTCAAATTTGCACTAGGAATTATGTTTCAGCAATCTCACTGAAGAAATAACCTCCTTTGGTCATGTAGCTACATTCTTGCTGTCAATTGTTTTCCATGATGTATATTTTGAATGACTCATATTAGCAATAAATAGCTCCAGGTGAACACAATAATATTCTCATTCCTACTTACTCTTTTTTTAATTTCTTATAATTCCTGGAACATTAATTCTTAATGTTTATATGTAATACTAATAAATCTAGGATTTTCTAGATTGTCACATGCTTCTTGCAACATTTTTGTTTCTTGAAATGTTTCAAAAATGGGAAACATTTAAATACATTTTCATAGTGATAGACATATACACTTATTACAGAATATGTTGTTCATTAGAACGCATATTAGAAGTACAATAAAAAAATAAAATAGCTAGAATCTTACACACTTCAAAGTACAACAAGAATTTTCCAGTCTCTTTTTGATAACTGCAGCTATAATGTAATACAGCAGCAGAAAAATAAATTACACACAAAAAATCCATTTCCATGCTAATGGAGTGTGTTGTATAAGACTTTTAGCATGCTTTCAGAGAGCAAATAGATGTTATTTAAGAAACAGACTTCTTAGAATAAAGGTGTACATTAAAATTGCTGTGTGAAAGATTCTAGTCAGCTAAAAAAATCTATTTCTTCTTAATGAAAGCATTTATTTCTAAGTAGAAAATGCCAATGAGAGCAATGACTGGATAAAAAGCAGTGAAGAACGGTAAAGTCTGGGATTTTCCATTTCAAAGTTCTTTAACTGGTTTCACAATAATGGTTTAAAAATGAATAATGTAAGATCAGGATGTTCTGTGGTTGTCAACTGACAAAGGTTTCTGACAGTTTTCAGCCTGTACAAATGAAATTCTCCTGAAAAGCTTTTAACTGAAAAAAAAAAAAAAGAAAAACCAAAACTGCAGAGAATTTAGCTGATAACTGTAATAATCAAAGTTGAACAAAGAAAGAAATGCTCTGTGTGTGTGCATGTGCATTTGCATGTGTATTTGACTGATTGAGACTAAGAAAGAAGGAAATTGTGTGTATAAACTAGCAGTTCTTTGCTTACATTTTTTCATGTTACATGAAAAGATTAGCAGACTTCAAAGCAGACAGGTAAATGACACAATCACAGCTGCCTGTTGATAAGTTCTGCCCTCCAATAGCTCTACTCAATCAGTCCTCCTGCACTATGTCTATAATATTTTTTTATTAGAAGAGAGAGAACACTGATGTCTGTAAAAGCCAAAGTGGAAGAGGGCTGGAAAATGCAACAGCAGAGTGATTTCTTCCACATGCAAGCGGGTAATTTGCTTTGCTGGAGGTGTTGTTCACCACCATTTTTATTGCAATCATTTAGGGAGATAAAAGTGTGCTCCAACACATGTTCAAAGAGAGCAAAGCTGTAAAAAATTTGAGTGTTTCCATTAGAAGTGCTTTCAAAACTACTTTAAAAATCTATGGTTTATCTTTCACACACAGTACTAGCAGCTGTATATATTTTTAGAGCATATTTTTTCCTTGTAGTTTGAGTGTTATGAAACCCAGAAGATCCACTGCAACTCCCTGCTCTGTTTGATTTTTAGCAATGATTACACTCAAATTTCCACCTAAATAGTGAGTAGATGAAACATATTTCTATGCGTCTTGTTTGTTGCAGTTCTGCTTCACATGTGAATATTAAATACCTTTTGGAGAAGCTGGGAAGCCTTTCTCTTTCAGCTGAATCCCCTAATGTTTGCTTTGTATATGAATGAGTTTTCTTCACCCCATAATGTATTTTGTAGAGTTACCAGATTAGGCCTGACAGACTTAAAAGAGGAAGAAATTAGAAAATCTAGACCCATGGCAGGATGTTTCAAGTAAGCTAGATATCTAGCCAGTAAATGATAAATAGGTGAACAGGCAACAGCAGAAATTACATAGAGTCAACAGAGGAATGTAGGCAACCATCAAGTCATTGTATGCAAAAGATATTTTGCCAAGGCCTTGAATATTGGTCTTAGGCAGACCAAGTGTTTAGGCTTATGAGTTTTCTGTGTAGATCCAACTTGCTTGTGAGTTAGGGAGCAGCTGTCCATGTTGGTTTCCCTCAGTTTCCATTCCAATCTCATGGGTGAAAATGCGGGTTTTTTTCCAGTCACTGCAAGGCAGGATATATTCTAGTCTGTAATCCTCTTACTGGATACTCCTGATAGTCACTTGAAAGTCTGACTATCCCATGGAAGATAAAGAAATACAGGCAGTGTGGTGTCTCTGTGGGAGATGTTCAATATACCAGCACTTCTCACCTAGACACCATTGGTTAGTTTCTCTTTGTCTTGGCTGCAACAGCCACATTAGACCATTGTGAGTATGTCTATACTTGGTAGAAGGATGGATTTATGGCAGATTACCATGACTATGTGTAGAAATTGAGTTTAGTGAAGAAATTGGCTGTCCCTAAAAGCAATATTATATTTTTACATTGCTCAGACACCCACAAAGTGGTGTGATGACAGGTGGCAGGAGAATAGATGCATCAGGAAAAAGAGTTTAGCATGTATTTTTAGGGTGGGACAGTCTTTAAACAGCCAGATTTCGAGCTGGTTAAAGTCACCTTATGGACTATTAGAAGACCTCAAAACCAGACTGGAGCTAATGCTTTTCTTCTCCTGAGCTGAAAACTGAGGAAAGACTCCAACCCTATTGTCTATTTTAACCTAACATTTAGGACTTGCTAAAAGGTTGTGGGATCAAATTCTAATTCCAAATCTCTTGAGTCAGAAGTTTGAGCTTGAGTTTTTCCCAAATGAGTTCTCCAATCATTGGGGTTTTGTATGAAAATTTGTCTTTCTTCTGCTTTTGTTTTGTTCAAGGAAAAAAGGAGTAAGAGTAATTGACTTGGGCTATTTTTATACCAAAAGATAGCAAATGTGCAAAGCTAGTGCCAGTGGAACTAGCTGCTGAAGTTGAAACAATATATGCATATTAAGTCATTGTGGCACCTGAGCTACTTAATTGTACTTAAAAGTGGGATTTTGAAGCTTTCATTGGCTGCGGCTTTACTTGTTTATGAAGCTCTTGAGACTCAGGCTGTTATCTCTTCATAGCATTGCTCTCCAGCATATATTCATGGCAGCCTAACTTGAACTAGCTCAAGGGTCTTTACACCATATTTTGCTTCATGGAATAAACACCCTATTTGACTCCTCTCTCACAGCCTTACTAGAGGGGATATTTTAATCTTCGCCTTGGAGTTAGAAATCCTAGACCTAACTTTCTTCTTGGCATCTCCTGCTATCATGCAGCACCATACAAGAAGTGGAAGTAGGGTGAGAGAACCCAGGTATGTAGAGATATTGTGCAAGAGAAAAGGGATGGAGTTAAGAAAGGCAAAGCTCATCTAGAGTTGAATATGGTGAGGGTTGTGAAGAGAAATAAGAAGAGCTTCTCCAGGCGTATAAGAAGGAAATGAAGGCTAGGGAAACGAGACCACAGTGCTGATAGGACTGGGTGACAAAGGACATGGAAAAGGCTGAGGTACTCATTGCTTTCTTCTACTCTTACTAGAATGATTTGTTTTCAGGAAACACAGACCCCTAAGACTAGGTGGAAGGCCTGGAGAAAGGAAGCCTTAACCATGGTATGGGAAGGCTCAGGCTGTGGAATGTTTAAAGAAACTGGACATGCACAAGTCCATGGAACGTGATTCTTATGAAAATACAGTTTTGGCAGTCCTTTCTGAGTTCACAAGTGTTGCTAAATATGATATAATAAGATATACATTTTTCGTTTCTTGCAATACTAAAGCAAAAAGCTACCTCATTTGAAAAGAACTCCTAACCTTGTTCTTATAATTCTGTACACATTTACACGGTGTGACCTGGGAGCCAATTGACATCTGATAAGCAAAGAATAAAGAGAACCACAGTCACTATTATTTATAATCTTTAAAATTTGGTGTGCATTAGATTTCTTTCCTCTTTTTATCATCACTTCTTTCTGGCCAACCTTTGAAATTGGTAACAGTTCATGAGTATTAAATCTGTCTTTTAAAACACATTGTCTGAGGCTGTTGTTACTGTTTAGGCTAGTGGAAAAATTCTGATAAATGATTGTTCACTGTTTCTTGTTTATAAAATGCTAACGATGTTAATTATTCTACTCCTAGAAATTTTACATATGAATTATGTTAACAATAGAGTGAACTTTTTTGTTATTACTTGATATCTTGTTTGGTGATGTGAAAACAGTTGTCATCTAAATTAGACATCCTGAGGTATTTTCCTGATCCAGTGGAATACTGTTTTATAGAAATAACATACACAGAGTCTACTCTTTCCCTAGAATCAAATGGACTTATATTTTGGTTGTGTTTTCCCCCTTGCTAAGGTACGTAGTATTACAGAAGCTTTAGAAACACAAGGATATAAACAAAACACATTGTGAGTATAATAATCTAGCCCAAAAATTTTTGTCACATTCTTTTTGAAAGTCAAGGTGATACTAATATTGCTAACAGTCATCTAATTCATGCTGATTTCTTTCAGCTTTCATTGAGATTTATTGTCTAAAATTAGACTTTATTCTCTTCTTGCTCTTTGTTGATTTTCATGTAGCTTCCCGTGAAAAAACCTAAAATTTCAAAAGATTTTTTAGTGACTTCCATATTGTTGAATGAAGCTGTCAATTTCAATGTTAATATCCCCAGAAACGTCTTGTGTTCTGTCCCAAAATTCTTGTGAAAATCCCTTCCTAGTTCATTTTCTCGAATGGAGTGTGTCATACAAATGCATTGACATAACTCACAAGAATTATAAAACATACAACTCAAATTGCAAGAGTCAGAAAATCTTTTTACCTTTATAAGGTGCTTTTTCAGCTGCCTTGGGGAAAAATATTAGGTTTCATCACTGTCATTTATCAGTCCTAAAGCACTGCACCTATCTTGAATGAAGTTGATGTCCTCTACAGTTTATTCTATAGTAGAAGCAGAGAAATTTATATCAGGTGTACGACAAATTTTATTTTTTTGGTTGGTTGGTTTATTGTGGAGAGTTTTCCTCTTTAAATTTAGTATATTTATGCATTAAATGATCTGCTGAATAATGTATATTTATTCAGATACGTACGGAAAACCCTTCCCATCAGTAATGGATAGAAAGTTTTGGAAGGTCATCACACAGATTTTACAAGTCACAAAACATAAGAAAATTACATTCATTTCCTTGAGGAGCAGTCAGAAATTCTTGGATGAATTGTGAAGTTATTTTTTCTAAACTTGCAATAGAATTGTCTGAGCATATGTTTATAGCTGGTTGGTAAAAATGATAACATTATTTGCCACTTACTGTTATCTAAGCAGATTATGGATTCAATTCTGATCATTATAAAATTGCTTGAAAAATGCTGCTGCTTCCATTACATTTTGGAATTAACATACTTTCGAGATTTTTCCTAAAGTGATTCAATGTTACATAATGGCGCCCTTAATACTATTATTTGAAACATTAGTGAAAAGAAAAGGCCTCCCATACCACAATCAAAACACATTGTGGGGATTTTTTAACCTAAGAAAGAGCAACAATATTTGCTCTGCTTATGTATAATGTTTATCACTCATACTGTGTTTTCAAAAACTCACTCCATTTTAAACCTCTATTGAAGGTCATAGAATAATAGGATTATAGACAAGCCTGGATTGGAAGAGACCTCAAAAGGCCATCTGGTCTAACATTTTGTTAGGAAAAGGAGTCTAGATAAGATTATCTACCACCCTGTTCAATCACATCCTGAAAACTCCAAGTGATCGGGACACTACCATGTGCCAGGGAAGGCTGTTCCAGGGAATGGTGGTTCTTACTGTAAAAAAATGTCTTTCTTATATTGAGATGAAAGTTCTCCTGGTACCCCATCTCCCCGTGTCTCCTCCATGTAGGTCTTGTGAAGGGAGAGCCTCTGTCCTCTTTCCAACTGTCCTTTAAGGACTGGAATACTGTGACAGTGTTCTCCAAGCCATCTCTTCTCCTGGCAAAGGAGACCTTACTTTTTCAGTCTTTCTTCACATGGCAGGTTGTCCAGCCCTTCAATCTTCTACTACACATAGAAATTGAAACATACGCTTATGAATTAGAAATGGTTAATAAATGGGAAATTTGGATTAAAACCCAGAAATTAGAGTGGGGGCTGTTGAACATGAGCACAGCCTTGACATAGATCTCAGTTGAAACTGAAGGGGTGTAGAAGTGACGCTAAGATCACTTTACATGATTCCCCTTTTGCCATGATAGTCATGGATAATTTGAATAAAGTAAATGTGTGAAATGGAAAGGGTTAGGACAATATCAACAGAGAGCACTTCATCAGATAGACACAAATAAGAGAATAATGTAAAGAAAAGCTATTCCTGATACTACTTCTGCTGTAGTAATTGTGATATTATTGAAATAGGTCCCTTGTATATTGTCTTTTTCCTTTACCCAATGTGGTGTTTGCAGTCATCCTAAAGGTGCTGAAAATGCGTTCTGCATGGAGCTAAAACAGCTAAAGCTGGCTATAGAATATTATGCATGAGAACTCTTAGGATGTTTTCCTGACTTTTACTGATGCTTTTACTGATTTGATGGAATTATTATGTGCAGCATGAAAAGATACTCACGTAGGTGAGTAAATAAAGCTGTCCTTTAGAAATTTTTATCCTAGCTGTAAGTGCTGAACACAAAAGGTTCTCAGGGCTTGTTTCCTCACCTGCTCTCTTTCTCTTTCTTTACTGTAGTATCCTATGCAGTGTCCCCTTTGAATGTGAAGAGAGATTTTTCACCAGAAAAAAATTTACTCTTGCGTATTTTATTTATCTATTTATTATAAGTACTTAGTAAGGCATCAGAAGCAGATTTATTTTCTCTGCTACCTGGATGCTGTTGTCAAAGATGTGTGTTATGACTGTCTTCATCTTGCCAAGCTTTATTATGTTGTTTCATTGTCACTACATATCTGAAATCTAATACCTTTTAGTCTATCATAAATGATGTTTTCATGGCATGTTTAATGCTTTCATGCTTCCCCTAGATAGAAATGGAGTTTTGGAGCTTAAAAACTAATTCAGTATCTAAGATATTGAGAAAAAGGAATTTATTCTTGTGGAACAAAGAAAACTTGGATTTCATAAATCTGACTTAACATGACTGATGTGTTAATGTCAAAGCATCATTTCAGGTTGATCAAGGTGTTGAGCTGGTAGACAGACAGCAGTTTTGCCTTCCAAGGTTTTATGTTGCTATTTCCTGGTATTAATACTCTCCCATATCAATTCAGATCACTTAGATGCTCCTATTTAAACGTAAAGAAAAATTCAAAGATTACCTCAGTCAAGCACTATCCTGCTCCTTAACAGCATGGTGTGAAACTGCAAATATCAATGTTGCCAATGGAAGAAAACTAATTTTTCTAAGTTCACTCAAAATTATAAACAATAAATAAGTATTCTACAGGCCGTACCCTTAAGGAACTCCAAAGGTTTAATGATTTCATTTGTACTGCAAGCATTTCAGGCCAGTCTGGGTAGCAGCTAAGCACACAGACTTTTCTGCCACTTCCATCTACATAACATAGCCTAATGTAAGATCCACGATCGACAAGCCTGCTTGAGGGCTTCAGAGAGCTGACTGGTTCTCAGCTTGGAAGCTCAGCAGGCAGAAATCATCACAGTACATGCATGTGACATTCAAACTATTGAATCCCTTTTGTGCTTATTTAATTGAATTCTGTATCTTTTGCATCACAGGACATAGCAATTTCAGTTCAAGGGTGATATGCAAAACTAGGAAAATACAACAGAGATCTGTTTTTGCCTTTTTTGAATACACCCTCCCTCTGGCAAGATCAGAAAGACAGGCCTTATACACAGCCTTTACCGTAATGTTTTCCCATCCTATTTTTCATTCCCAGAGATGAAAAGGCTATGTGAAAGCAATTTTAGTAACATTCTTGTGTATGAGATGAAGTTCTTCTGTAGATCTATATGACTCACTGAAGAATGGCTTGATGCAATCCAGGGACTAGCCAGAAATGTTTGCTATGTCCTTCATTACTCAAAGTGATTAAAACTGCAATTGGAAATGGCTTTGAACAGGCCTAACAACTAACCTCCATTCCAATGAGGTCATATTTTTCTGCTGGTATATCTGGCTTCCGCAGTGTCACAGCTTCCCCTCAACACAAGCTGGGAGAGCCAGATCTGCTTGCCTCAGGTTGCTCTTCTGCCTAATGTAGTTAGAAAGGCTCAAGTTGTACCAATTTACAATGACACTCATTGGCTTAGACAAGGACAGGCTTTGATTATTCATCTTTTCCTTATTCTTGCCAAGGCAAAGGAGGAGCAGATGTCAATTTTCCAAAAACCTCCTGTTTTCATGCATGTAAGATTTTTTTTAAGGAAAGAGCCCCAAGGTAAGTTAGGCTGCCTGTTATTTTGCACTTTATACACTTAATTTAAAACTATGCTATGTCTTCTTCTGAAAATGAAGGACATGATTTGATGCTCTCTCATACAGTTGTTCTTTAGGAATTAATTCTTGTAAAGAGACAAAACCAGAAAGAATTACTTTTTCCCAGCTCTCAGACAGCTTCCATGTCTTCAAATCACCTTTGTTAACCATGGAAAACACTGTGTAGGGTCAGGCAAAACACAAAATCTGACATTTAGGCTTGGGATGTTTCCTCTGGGTTGTCATTTCTAGACTCTTTCAATTATAAACTAGCAGGTAACATTATTTTCATAAGCTACAGGTATACTGTTTCATAAACATTCTTTACAATAAAAACTTTGTACTTTACAACTTCGTAGACATTTTTCTTGTCAAAGAAACAGATTAAAACTGATAAGTGTTCTATTTTGCCTCGTAGTATAGAAAAAACCCACCTCCTTTAAAATGAACCGATTTTTTACTGTGCAATTTTACTGTGCAAATCCATAGGAAATTAATCAGGACCTTACGCAAGACACAAGGTTTTAACCAAGGCTTGCTAAATCCTTGTGAACCTTCCTATGTTTTTGGTGGTCATCATCTCCACATCTTGAGGCATGGCTTCTAGAAATGGTCACTCTGAACTGGCTTTTCCTTCACTTCAATTTCCCATCCCCAGTTTAAACATGTTTTATTGACAGAGGCCCTTTTTTATAGAGCTCAATTTTGTGATGAAAAGGCAGCAGTGACCATTTGAACTTTTCACTGGGGAGGTTGCAGTCCAGGAACCAACCAAATTTGTGAAAGCCTTTGACCATTTCTTCTACTTAATTGAGCAAATCCATCTGGAAGAAGTACACTAAAAGATACAGAGGATTTGCTGTGTTTTGGAGTGCACTGTACCTTTTATGTCTGCAGTGTGGGGTTTAGTTGACAGGTTTAATTGTTCCCAGATTCAGCAATCCTCATTAGTTTGCATTCAGTGCTGTGTCTTTTATGGATGGTAGATTATTTGACATGACTTGCTATTGCAGAAATAGTTATTTCCAAGCTGCTGCCAAGAGACTGCAAATTATTTTCAACACACAAGTTTATAATTTCACATTCTTGTACCCAATCCTAATTAATCTGGCTTAAAAAGGAAAATTTGGGCATGACTACCTCCTCATTGTAATTTCATACAGATTATCTTAAACAAATGGGGGTGTCTTGAGATTTGCACAGTGCAGTTGCCAGGGAATATCCAAATGCTCACTGATTACATTAACAGTTTTGGTCATGGAGGATGTAATTCTCCCCCTTGACAGTTCCTAACAGAAATTTAAAAGGGTTGGTTGCTGAATTGCTTACATTGCATGTTAAAGTACTTTGCTGTTAGACCAGGTGAATTTCAACATTCTGGGAATGATGCTGTTCCTTGTTCTGATAGCCACAGGAACCAGCAAGTATCTTTGTGGTATAATAAGAAGTAACAACAATTATTATGCCACAGAAATAGCTTACATCTAAACTGAGCTAAGCTTGCTTCATGTCATGTTTATGTTCATATCATTCATAGTAATACATTCAGAATCCCTTTAAGGTTTGGGATTTATTTTTATTTGTTTATTTACTTTTTAACAGCCATCCAGTACTAACCTGTGTCCTTCCTCATGTTTCTACACTATTTTTAGAATTGTATATTCTCTTTATAGAAGAACTTTCTATAGAGAGGTGAAAATTGCTGCTAACGCTTAGGCTATGTGGATACAAAGCTGATTTCTTGGCCGCCTTTCATTCTAAATTCCTTCTTCCAAGTTACATTCAGTTAGCTACTCCTTGTTTGAGTAATGTCTGTAGTTATCTTGAATTTTCTGTGACTGTTGCCTGACTTGACAGGGCAAGAAATGATTAGTAAAAGTGGCGTCATATGAGTACGGTCTTTATTAAGAGCTCATTTAGTCTTGTCCACCAGGTCTTCGTATTTACTGAACAACTTACTGTTAATTCCTAAAACTTACTGTTTGAGTTATAACGCCTGTTTTCACTCTGGCTTTTGATTTGCCTTTGCTCATCAGGTGTACTTGATTTCATTTCTACTGCCCTGATTTCTAGTTATACTATATACCCAGGATTAATCTTTCATCATTTGCTTTGTGTGAGTGGTTGTGTAGCTATCTTGAAGCACAAGCAGTGCCTACAAATTTCAATTTTCTTCTGTTGTTGATGTCTAAACCAAATACTTGTAATATATGCCTGAATTTTCCCAGTTGGTTCTCAACTTAAAATCCATGAAGATTTTTTCAGGAATGAGTGTTCACTAAATGTAGATTGGAAATATAGTCTGCCTGAAAAATTTTCCTGCCTTAGTTGTTTCAGCACCAAGTTGTGATTTAATGATGTTGGAGAGTTTTATGATGTCTGAACAGTTGTGCATTTCATGCTGTTCAAAATACATGTTCAACAAATTCATGGCCTGTAGTTACAACTTTTGGCTTGCTCTGTGCATATTGGTTTACATTAAGTATGAAATGTTTGCTCAGCTAAGTGTCAGCCCCTACAATGTTGATTAGGTCTATCTTGCATTCCCAGCTCATCCACAAATAAGCTGGCAGTAGGTAATAGCTGCCATTAGCATTGGATCCTGAATTCTAGAGTATGCATTGTTTTAATGGATGAAGCAGCTCACATCAAAGTCATTTTGGGTTGTTTGGGGCCTTCTGGAGAGATGTACAGCTACTGTATCACACGGATGAAGCTTGTCTCCTGTGCTATAGAACTGCTGTCTGGAAAGCATCTGGATTTTGATCTGCAATGTGCTGTCTGCTTGAAGCACTTTGGCTTACCTTCTCTTTGCATCACTGTAGACTGAGCTAGAGAATTCAGAGTGGCTTTTCCTTGGTGCTTTTTTATATGATGGATGTGTAGACTATGGAAAGTAGTTTACCATTTCCATAAATTGTTAAATCTTATTTATTTATTATGATGTGTCTCAGCTTTCAGCCCTTCCGTTTCCCTAGGTGCCAATGTAACCAAAACAGAACCAAGTTCAAGTGTCTTCAGTTTCAGCTTGGCAGCATGCAGCCATTACTGAAACATGCTTGGTTGTCATTTCAAGTTGTTGCTGTGGTTCTGGATTGCTTTTTCCTTGATCTCTATTTCTATGACAACAAAAAATGCCATCAGAAATTTTATTCCAGGGAGATCCTTACTGACTAGTTATCACTGCCCCATTTTTGGCCACAAATTTATCTGACTCTACCATTTAACAATACCTTGGAAATAGAAGTCATTAATGCTTTTGCTCTGAATAAATGTGGTTAGTGAATAGTGAAAATGCATCATAGCTAGACTCCAATTAATCTTTGATCTTATATTACAGTTATAGTTGAGTAGCTTGCAGTCTTCTGCAATGTATCTCATAGGAAATCTTGGATTTTCTTAACTCACTCCTGACATTCACTTCTCTGCATCTCCAGTGTTGATAGATACTGCTGCTTCTAAATCTTTCATCATAACATAGCACCAGAATTGCTTTCAGACCATATTCAGTGATAAATTAATACAGCTGCACACCATGTTGGCAAACCTTGAGTGTTGGTCTGGAGATGAGTTCACTGGTAATGCCAGAGGAGAGAAGACACAATTTCTGGCATGACATGTAATCTGCACTTGAAGATTGCATTAACCACTTTGAGCCTGGTTTAGCTGCTTCTGTGAACTTCAGTTAACCATAAGGCCAAGTTAAAGTTAGGCAGAAAAAACAACTGTAACTTTTTCAGAGGATTTCTAACTTTATTGTCTCCTTTATAAAAAATGCCCTGACATTAATTTCTATATGTCACTCTCAGGCATCCTGAACTCACTGTGAGTTCAGATTGCTGACAAGAGCATTGTGACTGTATAGATCCATGTTTATTATGAAGGGATAGCCAAAGTTTTGTAGTGTACCTTCATCGAGGTGTCATTCATACCCTATTGGTGGCTTTGCTCTTGCCTCTGCATGGTATAGTCAGAAATATTTTTCTATGGCTAAATCGGTTTCTGTCAATAATTTATCAGAAAAACTGTGGCTAGTCTATAGCACGGAAACTTTGATGTCTCTGGAGTTAAGCAGAAACTCATACTCGCAGTCTGCACTCCTCCTGCACCCAAGGAGTATCCAGGCACCTGTCAGCTCTAGCTCAAAGCTCGGTGACCTTGGCATTGCTATGGCAGGATGGATATATGGCAGGGTAGCCTTCCCAGAGATCCAAGTGGGACAGTCAGATTTATTGACTGGTATGCATACAATAAATATTGTAGTATCTCTTTACATTTCTGTAACTATATCCCATAACTATGGTTGATATTTGCTACAGGAATATATGAATGCTTTCAATGAGCAATTAAAACTCTATCATAGTAGTGATGTTAGACATAAAAAGTGTAAGTATTTTTTAAAATCTAAATGTATCAGAAACATCTATCATTGTAATATAAAGGGAACACTTCAGCATTTTATTAAGAAACTTTTATAGGTAAAAGTAATTGCATTTAGCATAGTGTATTTAATCAACAAAAATTTATGAATAAAATTTTTTTAAATTCATTTCACGATTTTTTTTCTCATTCAAGTTATATTTTGAAAATTCTTTGCAAAATGTTACATTTTAAAATTATAATGTTATAAGTGCCAAACCAAAGAGGTGATTTGTTAAACTGCAATATTTTGGATATTAACTTTTTTTTAAAAAAGGGAAATTAATTTTGGAAGAGAAAATTTGCTCTACATAAAAGAGTGCCTTTGAAAAAAAAATTGACAGTTGCACAATTTATAAGTAACAGGATAAGTCTTTAATTCCTGGTTTTATTTGATTCCTGGAGATTCAGGAAGACAGTCAGTGAAAATTTTCTAAAAGTTCATTATGTTGTACTATGATCTTTGAAGTGTTGTATATAATATTTTTCAGTTTTCAATGTATTCGAAAGAGACAGACTGAAAAATCACATTGCGAACCTTTTAGTGTTTATAGACCTATGGAACATTTAACCTTAAATAATTTCAGGAGGCAAAATAAAACCTGTAAAAGAAAAAAAGGACAGGAGCACTGCTCATGTGCTGGTGGCTTGTCCATGACAGCTGTTGGGAAAGGATCATAAATCAAGTTCTAGGATCACACCAGGTTCACTGTAAAACTGGCATGAAGAAAAAGTAATAGGGAGATGAAATAGGTGTTTCCTTGGATATGGAATGGGTACTTGGGATAGGAGAAGAACAACAGCCACCATTGCCTCTCAGCTTAACAGAGAGATAAATTTGATGATTTTATTTACTACAGTTAGGGCTCTCTTGCCCTTTGAGATTTCTAACATTACCCTCCCCAAATTCTGTGCAGTTTTGCACCACTATTATCTCCAGGGCTGTTATCAAAGATGTAAAGAGACAGTGTCCTCTGGGTCTGCTATGATGCATCTCGGCCCTGATTTTTGTCTCACTAATCTCTTCAGACTGATTCACTAAGTGGAGATTAAGTCCTCAATGTTGACATTCATGCTAAATACAGTTGCTAGGCCTCCTTTCAAAATGTGGGTGTTAAGAATTTGGTTTCCTTTACAGTAAGGATAGAAAAATTAGGTCTTTAGGTGTATAGTGAATGTAGAAAATCCTTGACGACTGTCATGTTGTGAGGAGTTAACAGGTTGGAAGTGACAAGGAAAATTATGACTTTTAGCACACAGGGATATGCAGCCAGCTGGCATTTTGGAGTTACATACACCATATTCAACAAAGCAATGACTTTGACTTATGTTTTCTCTTCACAGCAAGACTGTTACCACCAGGATATGAAATAACCTTTTCATGAGGTCTCCTTGAGTTTTGATGTATCCTCCTTGTAAGGTGAATCATCCACAGCAGGAATGACAGAGTCCCACTAGTGTAGGTCACCCAGTTGCTGATGAGGCCATTTCTTGGAGTGGGAGTTCAAACTCCTTTTGACAGGGGTGATTTGGACACATGCATGATGAATGTTATAACCCTTAAATTCATTCATGGATTAAATGAGGCTGGAACATCATAAGCACCACTGCCAACTCCACCTTTCCAGCTATATTTTCTAGTGACTTCTGCCAGGAGGTAATGCGAATAAATGAGCAGTTTTGAATACTGCAAAAGGTTAGACAGAAGACAAGTGTTAACAGGTAAGTGCTGTAGAGATAATGATGTAAAATTCACCTCTGAGCCTAAAAGTTCTGTGGGAATTTTCAAATGGAAAAGTATCTACAAAATTGGGCAGGGAGTTTGAGAGTATTACTGATGCCAGAAATAGCTGATGTGATTGTAACTTTCCATAGCATGATTTCATCATTAATGGCATAAATAACAAATGCAAGGTTGTTGTCTGAGCTACCTTTAGTTTTGTTGCACAGTTTTATGCAAATAAACATGTATTTTGAGAGTATCAGTTAAAAATTAAGACATTGGTAGAGTTTTTGAACTTAACAAATGGAGAACTTCCATTTTTAGGAACTTGGTAGTCATTGCATCTGAAAGAATTTTATGAAATATGATTAAACCTAGCTTCAATATATACTCTCCAAGAGATACCTTAGTATTTGTATTTACTGTCCAATCAGATGCCTGACATAATACCAGTTCTCTCCATAAAGAAAATGAAAAAAAGAAAAAAAGAGTAAAAGAAAGCCATAAGGAAAAACAAAAGGATATACAGAACAAATTGTGTCTCTGAAAGCAGAAGAATTGCAATTGGCTTTGAATGCTGTCACAATGCTGATGTTTTCCTAGAACTGTTGAAAGTTTAGAACTTTTTCTTATGTAGGGAGATAATCTGATGTAGACTGCCAATCAGTCAATGTAGTGATGGCTTATGTTTTAATTTAGATTGCTTTTGTGGCACAGTACCATAACTCATACAGATTAAGTTTAAAAAACTCATATACTGAAGGTGGATCTCTGGCAATCTTCAGCCTAAATGCTGCATCTGTAGCCTTGGTTAAAAATACCCAACACAGTATAATGAAACTGCCTTAATTTTAGCTGTTACTTCTATTTATATCTTACGACAGGGGAGGCAAAAGCTTAATTAAACTGCAGTTATGGTTTGCCAAAATTGGAACAATATTTTTAGTGCTGTAAACAAAGACGATAGCATAATGAGAAATAAAGAACGGTGTAATAATGCACCTTTATTTTGGCAGATAAAATAAGAGTATGTTCCCAAAAACAAGTGTTAGGCGAGCCAACTTCTGACACCTGCTTCCTTGAAATGCATCTGGACTTTAGGGGTCTACAAAAATTATTGAGAATTAAGCTTCTTAGTAATGAAAATAATGAACAGAAAATATGTAGCACTACTGCACCATTCCCACCACCCTTTAAAAAAAAAAAAAAAAAAAGGGTGGAAATATTCAGGTTTTCTTTTGTCCGAACTGGATAGAAGAATCTCCTAACTGACCAACAAATTGATTATTGACTGAGACTGATAGTAAATTTAAAATTATATAAATTAGGCCTTATGAAGATACAACTCTGTATTTGGAAGTTTAGTGTAATCTTCCCTATTACCAAGAATTTCATATCACAGGCAATTTAAAACAACAAAAAAGAAAAAAAAAAACAACCACAAAACCCTCCAATACCAAACAAACAAACAAGAAAACAAACAAAAATAAAAAGAAAAGCCACAAACCCCCCAAATCCCTAGATTTACATGTTGTAAGAAAAAAAGAAAATTAGGTAGCTCAATGCCTGAAGTTAAATTTTAGAAACCTAAAAAAAAAGAAAAAGTTTTAAACCAATTTAAATTATCCTATGAAATCACTGAATTTGTTTTCAGACACATTTCAATAATATATGAAATTATTAACTGCATGACCTCACATAGTTATATCTCTGCTAAATTGAAGTTGAATGTCAGTCTTCACTTTTTTTTCTCTTTGATAGCTTTCTAGTAATACAGTAGTGTACTGAATTAAGAGGTTTCGTTATCAATGGGAACCATCTTCTACTCTGCAGTAGACCGTGTCACACAATAACACACTGCAACCATGAAATTTGATAGCATTTCAAAGTTTGCCTCCTTCACTACCTGTTATTACATACAAAACACCACAAAATAAACTTCTATGGCTGTAAACCAGAGGTTTTTTTTTTTTAATTATCCTGCTAGAAAAAGTCTCAACTTTGGAAATGGCTGCATTTTTCAATAAAGATTATTGGGTTCAGATTTATTTCTTTCTAATTAAAGCTAAAGCATAGTGTTTGTTAATCTGTTACTGAATTTGTAAGAGGATAAGATTTTTATACGTGTGAAAGTATTAATTCTTAAACTGACATAAGAATATGTTTTCACTTAGAGCTGATGCAGAGAAAAACCCTGAAGTAGAAGATGGTGTGAGAAAAACTATGTCAAAACCAATCTTTTTTTTTTTTTTTTTTAGAATAATGACCTGAATTTTAATGGACAGATGAATATTCACTATGTTCAATAGAATATTCAATGCAAAATTACAAGGGAAGGAGAAATTGTCCAATATATCTTGGTAGGTGTTAATTTGCATTCTGGCAGCTGGCCAGTATCAGATGACTAGTATATGACAGGTTTACAGAAAACAAAGTACTGGTGTTAAAGCCTAGCAAAGTATTAAAATAAATTAATAACACTAGAAGTCTAAGGGACAATTTTTCCATTCATGAAGATCAAAACCAAAATTCTGAGCCTTAACATTAACTTGTATCAGCTTATATTAATGAACATTCTAAATGACATCAATCTTTAAGTTCACATTTGTCTTGTTACTATTAGGGGGAATTGTCTAATATTTCTTTGTAGGTGTTAATTTCCATTTTGGCAGCTGGCCTTCAGTAAAAATTTTAGTGTTCTTCCATTAGATATGACTTTGACATTTATTCTTAGAAAGGTAAATAGTGTTCTAATGTCTTTCATTTTTTAGAGTATACTTACAAAAAGAAAGATGAAGCAGGCACAGAAGTGATTTGACCTTTCAAAAAATATTTTCAGCAACTTGTTGCTCTGTTAAACTGCTTTGCATAATTCAAAACATGGATACCAACAGCTAATTATCACATCTATATTTAAATCAGAGTTCACTGGAAATTTTCAAAATCTTGTCACAAACATTTTTGAACAATTTCAAGATGAGGCAGAGTACATGTGGCTGTGAAAGAGAATGCTGATATATATTTATATAGAATTTTACTTAAGTGAACAGTTCTACATATTTAATTACTTGTATCATGGGTGGATGTAGAAATGAGGTTGTTTTACAGATAATTTCATTAATAACATGTCTTTTTACTTTACATAAATATGTTGGCAGCTAACTCAGAGCACTGTTTCCATGACCTGGTGAGAATATCATAGTTTCTGTTTGGGGACTTTAATTTATCTGAGTATTACAGTATTTTCATAAAACCATAGAGATCTCGAGTCCCACGAGGATCATTCAGTCCAACTTCCTCCCTCTTCCAGGATGATTTAAAGCTGAACTATATGAATAAAAGCATCATCCAGAGCTCCTTGAACTCTGGCAGGCTTGCTGCCATGACCACTTCCCTGGGGAGCCTGTCCTATGCCCAAACACCCTCTTAGTTAAGAAACTTCTCCTAATGTCCAGCCTGAAACTCACCTGATGCAGCATCATTCGTTTCCTTGAGTCCTGTCACTGGTCACCAGAGAGAACAAATCTGTGCCTGCACCTCTGCTGCCCACCTTGAGGAAGTTGTAGATAGTGATGAGGTCTTCCCTCAGACTCTTCTCCAGGCTGAACAAATCAAGTGACCTCAGAAGATCCTTATAAGTCTTGCCCTCAAGGCCTCTCACAGTCTTGATAATCTTACTCTGGATACACTTAGAGTTTTATGTCCTTCTTATATTGAAGTGCCCAAAACTGCACAGAGTATTTGAGGTAAGGTTGCACCTGCATAGATTTGAGTGGGACAACCACATCTCTCAACCAGCCGGTGATACTATGCCTGATGTCTTTCTGGGTGCCAGGGGACACTGCTGACTCTTGTTCAACCAGAATCCCCATATATCTTTCCACGGAGCTCTTCTCCAGCTTCTCATTCCTCAATTTGTATGTATAAACAGAATGTTTTAAATTACAGTTATTTCATCTTACTGAACCAGACTGTGGATATTTTCACTTGGGTTTTTTGAGGGTTTTTTGTTTTTTTGTTTGTTTGGGGTTTTTCTTTGGGGGGGGGGGTGGTGAATTAGGGGTGCTTTTTTTAGTGATTTTTGTTTCATTTTGGTTTGTTGCATGGTTGATCCTTAAGAAGGAGTGACCCACAGCAGTCAACCTCTGCCCAACTTTTATTGAATAAAAAAGCTGAGTCAACAAAAAAATCCAACACATTTTCTCATAAGAACACATAACAGCCATCTGCAATAGTCAGACCAAGGAAGTCTGACCATACACTGTAACCAGACACAGAGTAATATTTAGGGTTTTTGTCAAATTCAAGTTTTTAAAAAATTATCTCTTCTACAAAGAAAGAAAACATTATTTAACTATTTGATTAGTGCCTGGTACTTGAAGAACGGGGGAAGCCTGTGAAAATTAGAGTTTATATATGTCTCACTTTTTTTTAATGAAAATAAAATGTTTTTTATTCATGCCTGTAACTTGAGAAGCAATAGGCATTTCTACTTTCTAGAAAGTCACAGTTTAAGGAAGGAAAGCTTAGAAAATTAATCCTATTGCTACATAAAGAATTCAAATAGGAACAGTTTTCTCCTTTGGAAATAATAGAATAGACCCCTTGCATACCAGAAGATAAAAAACACTTGCAAGAAGTATGTAGAATAACATAACTAATCTTTACCCAGCACAGGTCAAATTAATGTTGTAAAATCCATCTCTGTGGGGTTTTATTAACCCCTAATATTAGCCTTCATCATAGCTGTTATATGTATTTGAGAGAATGACACCATTGAGGTACTCTCCACATAGCTAAGAGTTAAGAATAACCTTTTTTTAAATATGTAGTTGATGTAGTTGATGTATAATGTGTACTGCACTTTGTGGGTGTTATTCAGAGATACAAAAAGTGTTATTCATAATGACTCTTTTTACTGGAAAATATGTGCTCACTAACTTAGTTTCAAATGCTGTTAAAAGAAAATCTGCAGACAGAGCAAAAGGGCAAAAGGGTGACATCTGGCATAGCAGACTTTCTAAGATCATTTTGGCACAGAGCCTGCATTAAATGGCAGACGCTGAGAAAAAAATATTGGAATCAAAAGAAAAGAGAATACAATGAAAAATTTATTTATAATCTTTAGCTATTGCAAACCACTCAAAACTAGTCCAAGTGCTTTAGTTTATTACCTGCCTGCCTTGCACTGGGCCATTCTGTGATCTCTAAATTACCCAAAACCAGTTCTGAGGTGTGACATTTTATCAGCCTGATTACAGCTACTCAGTGCAGCATTTTCTAATCGCTATACACTTGATTTCACCTTTTCAATTTTTACCTGAATAAATGATACACAAAAACATCCTCACCATTACCAGACCTCATGCACTTCATATTTCAGAATGGCTGAAAGATGATACACATGCCATGCTGTTTGAAGTGTGGCCAAATGCATTTTATACTTTAAACAAAGACTGCCATGGAAACTATGATGTGCATGTCCTTGGAGGAAAACAGTCCATGAATTTCATCTACACAGGGAAATAAGAGAAAAAGACACATGTAGATCTTATAGCAATTAAACCTACCTAGTGGCAGGGACATTTTTTAGAGAGCATGTCTGACTGAGCAAAAAAACAGAATTAGTGATCTCATTGGCCCTTTTTATTTCACTGAGTTCCTTACTGGACTTCTTTTTTTCAGATGTAACTAAGAAGGAGTGGAAAGGAGGGTATCAATTTTGAGTGAAAGGAGGGTATCAGTTTTGAGTGATCAATAACTCAATGCTTTACAATTCAAAGAGTTAATTCTGCCAAATTTCTGAGTTACTGATTCTTTCTGTTTAGATTCTTTTGTGCATCTGAGAGGCTTTGTTGCCTTTTAAAGCAATTCACATTAGGGAGATGCTCCTCTGCTTTCTGTGGTATTGCTGAGAAGTCACACTGCAAATTAGCTTTGTGGGTTTGCATTTATGTATGTGCTAATCTGAAACCATAGTGCCTCCCTCTTTTTTGATCTGTCTGTTCCTGTCACCTTAAATGAATGTAGAAATATAACACTACATGAAGTGTAGTATAATAATAGTTATGTGATAGCTAATACAGGTACATAACAGCTAATATAAAAAAAAAAAACAAAACCAAAAAAAAAAAACCCAACACTTTTGCATTGTCTTGGGCTTCTTCAACCATTTTTCTCCGGTTGTTTTGCTCAAATCCTTGCCTCATCATATCAGTTCCTCTACATTAGCAGAAAAAAAAAATTAAGGTTTTTGACCTCTACTTTTGGAATCAGCTTGGACTGGTTGGGCACTTGGGGAGCGAGCATTTGTTTATGGTGCCTGATATACTGTGAATTTAAGTAGATGCTATGGAAGTAGTATTCATAGGTCAGGGGATTTTATATTTTTGCCAACAGAAAAGAAATTTTGATTCTAAGCTCCTCCAGTAGATTTAAAACAATTTCCAAAAACACAGCAAAAGCCATGGAGTAACACAAGCAGTGTATTTGGATAAAACTAAACAACCAAACTAATGTAGTACATTCCCTTTTTGCAGAGGCTGTAAAGAAACTTGGAAAAGCAAGTTCACTTCTACAGCTCTATGATAAGCTGTCAGAAAAACATGCATACATGCTAGATACTTATCTTAGTCCAAATTTATTTACTCAGTTCTTGACAGCATGAGTCATCACTGAGATAAACTTTGCACTCCTATATTAAAGTATCACCATGAAGAGCCATGTTTTGTAAAACTGAAAGGGAAATGCAGATTGGACTGTTGCAGTCAACAATTGCTTTGGGGAAACAATGAGAATGAAATTAGTTCTCCATTGAAATAAATCTTGAAGTCTCAACTTATTTTCCCAAGAACATCTGCCTTTCATCTGATATAAACATAAAATTTGGCAGAATTTACTCATCCTTGCTCAGATGAAGCCAAGAACTAAAATTATCATGAAGAATAATTCAGTGTTGAATGCCAATGGCAGAGATCTGGGCATAAATTTTACAGTGATTTTAGCTAGTGCTATTAATTCTTTATGTTTAACAGAATAGCATGAACAGAGGAAAAACTAATAAAAAATAATATTTGAAAAATATATTGTTTTTTAGAATCCACCCTTGTAGTTCAGAAAGTATCTAAAAAAACTTTTTCTTTCCCTTAACTAGAATGCAAGTATCTAAATCAATTTTTAATTTTTTTTTTCCTCAAACCTTCTTTTCACCTGTATTTAACTTGTAGGAATGCTAGTTGCTAAATTGGTTCCTAGCCCTTCTTGAAAGGAGTCACATCTACATAGAAAGGTAAAAAGTGGCTGAAAGCTAATAAAGTTCCTTCATTTTTTTTCCTTCAGTGAATTATAAGTGCATAAAAGTAGTTCCAATAAGCTATGTCTAGGAACGTTACAAAAAGGATTTTTTTAATTGTTCAAATTGCTTCAGATCTGGCTAGGGACTGCTTTTCATCCTCCTCCTCCCATGCTGCAAGAAACTACTGCAAGTAAAGCATACACTAATATGGAACAAATTTCTGAACATAAATTTATTTAATTTGAGTTATTAAAAAAATTGGTACTTGGTATTAGTCTATAAATTGCTCTGAATTGGTAGTGAGCTATAAATGTCTAAAATGAAGGGCAGGCAAAAATTCTCTACACACATGAAAGAAGGAAGTATTTCAGGAACACAGAATGCATTTTTCATGGGACTTCTCACCATTTATTAGTGTTCATAAAAGCATCCACAGATTTTCAATTTTGCACCAACGGTTGTGTTAAGAATTATGTCTGATGGAGGGAAATTACATATTTTCAGCATACTAGTTGAATCAGTGGTAGAACGACACTAATTTTTTTTAATCTCAACCGCAACAAATTAATCTATTGAAAATTCTGAAGCTTTACTTTCCTATCAGCTGTGATATAAAAACTGCCTAAAACTGGCTAATAGAACATGCTGTAAGGATATGATCCTAGGCGAAAAGATGTGGGGGAACATTGCTTGCATTTGACTTCAGACAGTTTCTTTGCTGGCAAAGGAAATTGCTTGTGTTCTCCAGGGAAGAAAGGAAACAAAGGCTATACATGACAAAATGCTTCGTCTAAAAGAAGACGGCAAAAATGTCAGTATGCATCAACATTGTCATAGCAATGTATTATAGGTTTAGTCTATTCATTTGGATTAAATTTCATGTTATTTCCTATTCTTTATTCAGCTTATTGTAAGAAAGAGACAATCCCATGACCAATTCATCAATCCAAGTACCGCAAAATTTGGAGTGTGTCTCCACTATCTAGTGATCCAGTGCAGTTCACAGGATATATATAATGAATTTGTTGATGTTGAAGACCACCTCTTACTTTTGCTTCATATTTGATTTGGGTGTTGTGCTCCACTTAGACTTGGATTGGCCTCATGAACTGACATCCTCACTGCATGTATGCCTCATTCTTTGTCACCTTGTGTCATGGTTTAAGCCAAATCAGCAGCTCAGCTCCACACTGCTACTCAGTCACTTGCCCCAGCCTCTTTCCCCCCATCTTGGTGGGATGGAGGAAAGAATTGGAAAGATAAAAGTGAGAAAACTTGCAGGTTGAGATAAAGACAGTTTAACAGGCAAAGCAAAAGATGTGCATACAAGCAAAGCAAAAAAAAGAAATTAATTCACCGCTTCCCATGGGCAGGCAGGTGTTTAGCCATCCCCTGGAGAGCAGGGCTCCACCACAGGTAGTGGTGAGGGGGGAAGAAAAACACCATCACTCCAAACGTCCTCCTCTTCCTCCTCCTTCCCCCAGATCTATATCCTGAGCATGGCATCACATGGTCTGGGATGTCCCTGTGGTCAGTTGGGGTCAGCTGTCCTGGCTGTCCCTCACAACTCCTCGTACACTTCCAGCCTCCTCACTGCTGGGGTGGTGTGAGTAGCAGAAAAGACCTTGACTCTGGGTAACCTCTGCTCAGCAGCAGCTGAAACATTCCTGTGTTATCAACACTATTTCCAGCACAAATCCAAAACACTGCTCCGTATCAGCTACTGTGGAGTAAATTAAGTCCATCCCAGACAAAATCAGCATACCTTGCCTCTCAATCAAAGCCATCCACAGGCCATGATTTTTATTTTGAATACTTATGCTTCAAAGTTTTAAAGTATTTAGAGTATTTCAGAATTCCAGTTTAGAGTCCACTGAAAAGGAATCCAGGCCATCCACTCCAGAACCATCCTTCAAAGTGAATCTGTTCACAGGGAGTGATTGCAGAGTTTATTCTCAAGAACCACTAGGGCTCCAAGACAGTGATAAAGACTCAGGCTTTAATAACTCCAGTTGTATTCAAAATATAGCATAGAAATTGATGGCCCTTAAAAAAAGTTATAAACTCTACTTCCTTTTCCTCCAAATTGACATATAAGTAGCTAACAGCAAACAACTTTGTTTGTTTGGGCTCTTGCTACTGGTTGTACAGGGAAAGTTGTTTGCTTTACATCTAGCTGGCAGGGAATACTGTTTCACCTCTAAGTTACATTAAACCCATATGATTTCCCTCTCCAAACTGAGCTGACTGTGTATTGCCACCATTCCTTGAGGTTGGTTTGTGCTGAAGTTGGAAACGGGACTAAAATCTACAGACTTAATTGCAGTCTGTAAATAAGGATACACTAATTTGATTAACTTTAGAAGTTGTTTTCCTTTTTTTCTTGTTGTTATTCATCTAATTAAAGTAATTGTAGTTAATTGAAAAGGCATGATTGGCTTAATTAGATCTGAAGATGCAACAAGAAAATCACTAAAGATGAAGATGGAATTGATTTGATGGAAAACTACTCCAAACAAAAGTGTGGTCTGAGCAATATGGATCTCTTTTGAGAAAAGCATTTAAGAGACATAGTCATTTTTTTCTTTGCAGAAGCAATGAACAGATGTAGGACTATTGTACTGAAGATAAGTTGAAATAGTGTTGATCTGATAAATCTGTCCAGCTTTGCCATCTCATATAATGAGTTTCATCTTTCTAGTTGTATTGCCAGCTGCTTTAGTTTTCACGAGATGGTGGAGATGGAAATCTTATATAGTTTATGGAAGTAGGCTGTACCCAACATTGATCTTTAGGAGGATTAGGGTATGTTGGGGGGAATTTCAGACCACATTAAAATTCACTGGATTTTAGATAGCATGGTGTCTCTTGATTTGATAAGGTCCCTTTATAATAAATTTATATATAGAAAACTAATGAATTTAACTGTTCTGGTTGTGTCCCACAGGAAATTAGGCAGTAGGGCTTTGTTCTTTGGTACCCATCAGAAAGAGGTCCAGACTGATTCCATGGGGCTCATGGAATGAGACCCTGAAGACTTTTGGAGGAGATGCAGCAATGAAATTAGCATAATTATTACTCAGAAAAGTTAGCCAGAAATCATATTGTCTGAGAAAACATTTTAGCAGCTTCACTTTGAAAGTGTGTGGCTTTGCTGAAGAGTCAATTTTATGATTAATGATCTACAATCTGTTTCTGAGGGATTGAAGGTATTTCTCAGTGGAAATGAGGTAAAAATGCAGATGTTAGCCACTGTCCACTCCAAATAATGTTACAAACTATACAGGGTCTGGTTTTTGCAAGCTCTCACAGGAACACAAGAGAAAAATGAGAATAATTGTCACAAGATTATATTAAAAATTTCATTTTTATTAAATAATTCTACCCAAGGGATGCCAACAAAAATAATTTTTCATTGGCTGGAAACTATGTTTGGTGTCTCCAGTTCAGACTGAACCAAAAAACAACACAAAACACTGTGATATAAAAACCATAAATTTAAGTTTAAGAATTATTCTGATTGCATTGAAAAGCATAGGTTTAAAATAAAGAGGAATATAGCCTAGCTGTATCTAAAGGAAAGGCTCTGGGACCAGTGAAATTTAAATTTTGAACTACCTGGATAAGTAATAAAGACACATTTATTAGTTGCAATTAAAAGCATGCAAACAAAGTAGAAATGAAATGGAAGGAAGTGGCTGACCATACCAGATAGAGCATTACTGTTGTAAACTGATGCAGTTTCTTTGAATCAATGAAGTGATACCATTTACATCAGCTGAGCAATAATTAATTCTCAGGGAAGGAATGTCTTCTCTTCTTGCCTGCTTGGAAATTGCATCAGTAATGACATTACTGTGAGAAGGAATTTCAAAAGTTAAAAAAAACCCCTCCAAAACTAAATTCAAACACATGCAGCTATTGGATGGATTGAGAAAGACCTGTTCTTTGCCAGACGACCTCTGAATGAGGAACACACTGCTCTGAGGAGAGCTTATTGGCTATGGCTTATCTCATGTAGCTGCACTACAGAGAGCCTGTGCTGGCTCATGGGCATCAAAAATGGACCTCTCCACAGAACAGTTTCACAGGCATTTTACTGCGTTATCATGGACCAGTCTGCACCCCTGCATATCAATAGGTGTTGTTCCAAATGGAGGTGAAAAAATTTGCCTTTGAAATAGCTCATTTTTTTTGCTTGACTTGAGGGATCAAGCAGCCTGTAACACAATCTTGTCAAAAATTCTTGGGTCTCTCTCCAGTGCTCCTTGGAAGGGCTGTGGTGCAAAAGATTCTCGCTTGGTTTGTTCTACTGACTTATTATTACTTATTACTAAACAAATTGCTAGTATATTAGTTTTACAGCATGTGCAAGTGAGGGATAATAGAGGGATGTGATTCAAAATAGGCATCTCCTTTAGAAGAAAAATTATTTAGAGAAAGATGGGAATTTTGAATCAATGCATTCCTTTACTGAAAAATAAGTCACAGCTAGTAGTAAGTAGCAAGAAGCATAAAACGTTTGCTTTATTTTAGATTCCTATATTGATATAGGATTAGTATCTGCACACAAATCCTACAAAAAAGTCAGAAATTTAACCTATAAAAGCTGAACTCCCATTTTTAGGGCATAATGTCGAGGAACCTCATCAAAGTGCAAGTATATGATCAAAAATAAATAAAAGTCTTTAGGTCAGTGAATCATAGAACCTGCTAATTTTTCTCACAGTTCCAACTCTGACACTTTCCTCCCTCGGCAAGTTCCTACATAAAAATTTAAAAAAAAATACATGTAGGGTGGAGGAAATTTGAGAAAGTGAAATATTTTAAGTTAAATGTAAGGGCCTGAATTTCAGCATGACATTTTATAGTACTGAGTATGACTTTTTCTACTTATAGGTCAAATTTGATATTCTAGATCTCCAAGATTCCCAGCTAGTGCTAGAGTTGCTAAATACCCTGAATAATACGGTGCTTCCTGTACTAGGGGCTACAGGTGTGGCTTCTGTGAGAAGCTGCTAGAAGCTTCCCCTATGTCTGACAGAGAAAATACCAGCTGCCTCCAAGATCAAGTCCTTCTACCCCTAGGACCTTGCTGAATTATTATGTCTGTGAATGTATTAAGAACACTGTGCTGTAATGCAAAACTTTACCTGCACTATTTTGATCACATCCAAAGATGTTTTTTAGAAGTTACAATGACAAGTTGTTTCATGACAGCTGAGCTCTAACCTGCTTTGTCCTTTTCTCAAAACAAAACAAAAACCGTGCAAAATAGAGGAAAAGCAATTTTATGTCAAATGTAAAGCCTTTCTATTACAGAGCTTGATCCAAAAGTGGCAGCTCTTACATAAAAAATGATGGTGAGGAAAGAGTAAATGGAGAAAAACACAGTTTTCTATTTCTACAGAGATAAAAAATATTAATTTGTTTCATGTTTAGGTATTGATAATAAAATATAACTATAAATTTTGAAAGTAATTTTTACACTGTATATAAAAGAGAATTTTTTTTCCCTTAAAATACTGCTATAAAAATTTATAGCAGCACAGCATTTCTAGGAGTAATTACTTTTTTAGTATGATCATTTAGCACCTTGCCTGGTGTGAAGTTCATGGAGTGTGGATGTGTTTTTGAGTTACAAAGTCATACTGATGTCAGTTTTTTGTAATAGCAATATATTTTGTATGACAACTCCTGGACGTTTCTCCAGACTGAAATCTCCAGTTCATCTGCATAGCTGCATCCTGATAAGTTGGTGTTGAACAGTGCAAGGTCATTACTTTTTTGAGGTACACAAAATTCCTACTGAGCTTCAACTTGGAAGCTAGTTGCAACAACGTACTTGAGAAATGGAAACAGAGTGTGATACAATACACTGACTTTTTTTCTACAAAATAAAATTGCTTTTTCACACATAGTAATTACTACCTGATAACCATACACAAGCCATTTTTAATGGCACAACACCATATTTTAACATCATGATAAAAATAGTCAATTCTGGTTTTGTCACATAGCAACAAGAAATTTAAATAATGTCACAATTCTTTTCCTTTATTGAGAGAGCAAACATTTCTTATAAGGTTTTAAAACTGCATGGCTGTATGTACATACCATAATGTAATTATGTACTTCAAAACAAAGAGAAAGAAAATACAAGCTGACGTGAAAAAGATTTTACTGAACTTCTGTCACAGATATCATATTCACAACAGCAGTATTTCCTCTGTTTTCTATGGAAAACACAGGCCACTAGCTGCTAGACAGGAAAGCTCTCAGAGAGAAGGAACAAGCTCATAGGTCATTATTGGTGATGTTTTAACTGTATGATTTTTCTCTTCCATGGCAAACCGCTCAGGAAAATGTCACTAACATTTTCACAAATTCTAAAACACACAAAAAGTTTAGAAGTTGGCAAATATCTGGGCCACTGCTTGTCTTAGAAAGAATCAAACACAAGATACTTAACAAAGTTCCCATGACAAGGTAAAACAAAAAACAAGTGAAAAGCAGGCAACAAATTTTCTATATACAGCAGCCTGAAGCATCATCTTGTCTTCTTCCCAAATGTCTTGGAAGAATAAATCTCCTTTCTTAACAATAACCAAGAACTAATAGACTAAGGCATTCTTTAGTGAGCAGGTTCCCTAGAACAATCCTTTCTGAAGGGAAACCTTATTGAATTTCTCCCTTGTCTAGAGTGGTGGCAGTATGCTCTAGATATGAATGTTGGTGTGCACTCTACACACACACACACACATATATATGCTTGTACATTTGAAATACTCTTGTACGTTGTACAAAGAAATACTCTTGCATAAACATTTCCATCTTTTAAAAGAAAGCCAGGTGGTTTTTAGTAAATACTTAGTACTTTTCAGTTTGCAAAGCTGAAATTCAGCTCATTCTACTACATAAACCTCAAAGAGTGGTGTTAGAAATCTCTGAACGATATATCTGTAACCCTTGGCTGGCAGAGTCGAAGTCACAGATAAATTTAATGGCATAGGTTAACCCTTAAAATTAGTAACAATATGTGCAATGATTAACTTGTTTCTAATAGGAAACACCAAACAGTGCAATACATGTCATGTCAGTAGACATGTAGTAGCATGTCAGGAACTTATTTCATCAAATGGTGAATAAATCACAATTCTTTCAGTAACTCAATGCTTCTGTGTTTGACCTTAACCAAAACAAGAAGGCAAAAATCAAACTTTTAAATTAACTGATGTTTTAATTCTTTTTAAATGACCCATTTAGTTTGAATTGTGATCAAAGACTTGAGAGAGCTTTTCATAATCCCACATGATTTATGGAAGGCTTTGCAGTTAAGTCACTTGGCCTTAAAAAACAGTTAGTTCATTAATGTTTGAGAAATGATCTGACACACCAGAGATGCAGGTGTATAAAGAAGGCTTACAGCTGTGAGTTGGTTGGAACAAACTCCTGCAATGCTCTGTCCAGATCAAGATGTCATTAGAGGGTTAAAAATTTATTTATGGAGGAATTCCATATTTGCACATGTAAGAAGCTCTTAAGTATATGTGTAGTGACATCCCAAACAAGGTGGTAACCTAGAGATCATTGATAGTCATGAACAGACATACTCCATATCATTTTATTTCTTACAACAATTTGAATTTTACTTTAATGTGAAATAACCAAATTCTATGTGGTATCATCAAATTGTTTCAAATTTAGTATCTCTAGGTGTTCCCTTAGATACATCTTCTACAGCCACTCAGAATTTCTCCTCCCAGTCTGTCTGGTTTCATTTCTTTATTTCTTATAGGTGACAATGTCAATGACAGCTTGATGAATGGACATGGAACTGTGATGAGTTTTCTATGCTCCATTGCTCTCTGTGTCCAATCTCTGTGTTGTCCGTTGTAAGGGTGAGACCCAAGGACTTGTGTTTAGTGAGGGTAGTGTGGCTGTAGTTCACAGCTTACGAGAGTGCTAGGGATCCTGTGCTGTGAGTAGCACAGAACAGTTCAGTGTGTGATGGAGTGCAGAAAGCAGTTAATTGCTACCCTCAAATGAGACAGTGGAGATGATTGAGGTAACAGGCTTAAAGTCTAAGAAACCAACAGTGCAAAAACCAGTGTAAAAATCTAATAGGAGTTTTACTGTGGCAAAGCTGTGACTTCTAAAAGCATCTACAGTGAGATTAGGATTTGAGTGCAAAACAAAGTCTCAGAGGAGAATGTCAGTAACTAAGATTCGATATTAGACAGAGATTATTAGGTGCATTGAGGTAAACTAGTTACTAAAGTGAACTGAATAGAGGATGTGAGAGCCTGTTTCTTTAAAGGAATAGGAACAACAACTTTGTAGAGAAGGGATGCAGAACCTATGGAGGAAAAAAATTTCCTTGAGAATGAAGACAGGAGGGGAGTCCTGTGATGGAAAGGGAATATTCATGTTGGTGGAAGCAGTGTCTGCACTCTAGCAAACGATAAAATCTCAACACCAAAAAGTCAAACAGAAAAAACAGGTCAATATGTTATCATGCTAAAAGAAAATTGCATATAATGATTCTTCTGTTTAGCTCTGGGTTCCTGCCATGTTAAGATGATGATGCTTTTGGGTGAGGTAACAGAATCATCCACCTGCTTGCAGTTTTGTGTATTATATAAAGGAATCATCCACATCTCAGGGGTTTTTTTGGGTCTATACATCACTGGCATCTGACAGCATGCTTGTTGGCTGATTTTGTCCACTTGCTGAATCAGCCTAATGCTTTGGATAACAAAAAAGAATTTTTTCTATGAGATACTTCCTCTGTGAGATGACTAGAGGTGCTAGCTAATGACAGGATTACAGAATGGCTACCTCCTATCACAGAGAAATGATTGGGAAAATTCAGTGGTGATTCTAGTGTATCGGAAGAAGTTTTCCCAGGAGATGAAATGACAGAATGAAGCCTCTATGCCACTTGAAAGGCCCTGGTGAGATTTCAAATCCAGTATCATGTTCCATTTTGGTCAACATACTAAGGAAAAATGAACTGAAATCATGCCTGAAGATTTAAGGTTTTTCAGGGAGATGAAGAATGTTAGTCTCAGGATAAGAGATTAATCCAGCAAAAACGAAACATGAGAGAAGATATTACTGTATATGAGTATGCCATGGTGGCAAGCATGTGAGAGAGATCTGCTTTTTAAGATAAAAGATCAGACTGGCATGGGAACAGGTGACTATCAACTGGCTAAGAGTAAGTTGAAGTTGGAATGAGGAGACAGGTTCTAACTCTCAGAGCACAGTTCTGGGCCAGTCTTGCAGGCACAAGTACTGAGGGCAATTCACCCCCAAATGCTTTAAAGATAGAACTTGGAGGGTTTATGAAAGTGATTTCAATTTGACTTGTCTGCAGGGAGCTGACCCAAGAGGTCTCTGGCAGCCCTGTGAACAGACCATATGCCTTTATCTCTTCCTTCAAACCCTTTTGGAGAACTCGTTTATTCTAGGCAATCTTCCCTGTATTACTTACCACTATTCTCTCCCTGCAGTTTCCCATGCTTTGTCTTTGTTTCTTTTGTATGGCGTGTTATTATGAACTCCATAGCACATTGAATTTATCTTTCATAAAATGACACTTATTTTCATAGTACTATAGAGATGATTAATAATAATTAATAGTACCATCTGGACTATCAAGCAGTAACAAGTATAAAATCATCAGCCTTTCACAAAACAGTCTTACTTGGAAGGGATCCACAAGGTTCAATGTGTCCAACTCTGAAAAGAATGCCCTGTAAAGGGATCAAAACCATGACCTTGTGGATACTGGCGCCATGATCTAACAACTTAACTAATCCTCCTTTCATCTCAGTCTTCTAGACAGCTATTCCATTAACTCTCAGTTTTCAAAATATAATTAAATTAAAAAATTCCCTCAGTGAAAATACGTACACTGAATAGAATGACAAACTACTTCTGTATATGAATTAATATATCCATAATATAAATGGCTATAAATAATGCACACTAAGTCTATATCTAAAATAAATATTAAGTGAAAAAATTCAAAATAACTGAAATAATGGGACACGATGAATCTAGTATGCTGTGTTACTCTATGCCATTCAAGAAAAAAACCTTATGAAAATTTGGTTATAGTAGCTTGACCCTAGCTGGATTCCAGGCACCCACCAAAGCTGCTCTATCACTCCCCTATGCAACTGGACAGGGGAGAAAAAATCTAACAAAGGGTTCATGATTTGAGATAAGGACTGGGAGAGACCACTCACCAAACATGGAGATGGGCAAAACAGGCTAGAATGTGAGAAATTGATTGAATTTATGACTAACACAATCAGAGCAGGATAATGAGAAGCAAAATAAGACCCTAAAAACACATTCCCCCCACCCTTTCCTCCTTCCCAGCTCCACCTCTACCCCCCAGCAGCACAGGGAGACAGGCAATGGGGTTACAGTCATCACATGTTGTTTCTGCCTCTGCTCAGGGAAAGGAGTCTTCCCCCTGCTCCAGTGTGGGGTCCCTCTCATGACAAACAGTTTTCCATGAACTTCTCCAACATGAACACATCCCACAGGCAGCAATCCTCCTGAAACTGCTGCAATGTGGGTCACTCTTCCATAGGATGCAGTCCTTCAAGGATGCATTGCTCCAGTGTGGGCTCCCCATGGGGTCACAAATCCTACTGGGAAACCTGCTCCAGCCTGGGCTCCTCTCTCCACGGGTCTGCAGGTCTCTGCCAGGAGCCTGCTCCAGCATGGGCCTCCTGTAGATTCACAGCCTCCTCTCTGGCATCCACCTGCTCTGGTGTGGGTCTCCTTCAGGGGATGCAGGTGGATTTCTGCATCCCTGTGGATCTCCGTGGGCTGCAGGGGGACAACCTGACTCACCATTGTCTTCACCACAGGTTGCAGAGGAATCTCAGCTCTGGTGCCTGGAGCACCTCCTCTCCCTCCTTCTCTGTTGACCTTGGTGTCTGCGGAGTTGTTCCTTTCATGTGTTCTCACCCTGCTCTTCTCTGGCCAGAAATACATCTGCACAATAACTTATTTTCTTCTTCTTCCTAAGTATGTTATCACAGAGGTGTTACCATAATTTCTAATTGGCCCAGCCTTGGCCAGTGGCACATCTGTCTTGGAGCCGCCTGACATTGGCTCTGCAGGACATGGAGAAACCTTCTCGCAGCTTCTCACAAAAGCCACCTCTGTAGCACCTTCGCTACCAAAACCTGGCCACACAAACCCAACATACTGGTTTAGAATGGAAGTGTTCATAGTTAATTTAATTTGGAGTTGTTATGATTATGCCAAAGCCAATGACCTTTAGAGGAAATCAAGCATGTTGCGATCTGGAAGCACACACTTAACTAATGCCTGTGGTACTAACAAAAAACCACACTAGTTTCTGTTATTTTTTGTAGTGCCAAGTGGGATTAATTTCACTTTCATTTTCATTGTCTGCATATTATTTCTCCTGGGTTTTGAGGTAGTCTGTTGTCTAAAGGGAGGGCAAACACAATTCTCATGTCTCTGCAGATAGGTGTATTGGCCCGTTTTTCTCTGTCCTTCTGTGTCACTTCCTTCCCTACTGTTGAGTCATTTAACCACTATTGACAAGGCAGCAGTGCTGTAAAGTGCTATTCATGCCCAAGAGCCCCAAAAGCAATTTTCTGCAGAACCTTTAAAAAGCAGCAAGAGTTGAATGAAAAACCTACAAATCAGAATTCTTGGCACATTAATAGCAGTGATTCATTGAAGCAAATTGAATTGCTTCATGAAAATTAGTTTTAACGAGGGTGAGGGTGACTAGGTACTATCATACTACCTTGGTTGTCACAGTAGTCACACTGATGAGCTACATATACTGTTCCCCCGAACTGTCTGTAGTTTATGTAATCATAACAATTAGAGAGACGCTAAATTAAAACCTAATTTCCTCAAACAGTGTTTATGAACAAAATTTCAATGAGTGTTAATGACAGAAGAACTAAACATAAAGTTCATTCAATTTCTATGATCGTTTGGGACAAAATAAAGACTGACCCAGTTGCCAAAATTCTTAAATGCCCTGAGTTTTTAACTGATTTTAAATAATAAACTAACTAATGTGTATGCTTTTAAATTAAAAAAGATGCAGTAGGGATATGTAGTAGCATACCTGATACAGTTTCTGTCTTAAAAAAGTGTATTTTTGCTCTATGTAACAGACATATTTGACTTGACAACATTTGTGATTGAAAAAACTTGTCACACAATAGTGTGAATTGCAAGATGGCACATCCTCTTGCAAAGGAAATTTTCCTGATTGAAAGCTATTTAAAAGTCATCACTTGAACCACAATGTCTAATGTTGCCACTAAATAATTTATTGAGTATTTCAGAACAATTTTCTCTGCAATGTTATAATAGGTATAATTTATTCAGAAGCCTTCTAGGCATCATTATTAATGTGATGCTTATAAATGTTATCTTAGTTTAAGGAATGATAATGTAAAAGGTAATTTACAAATTGCTACTGAGCAGCACCTTTTTCCATTTATTGATGAAGTAGCTTTGTTTCATAGAAAAATTTTCTAAAGTTCTTGATAAGATTTCCTGTCAAAGACATTGAGAAAAAGATCAGCTCTGCTGCCAGTTTCATGTAACATATTTTTGTACTACTCAGCTTACACTCTTCAGAAGAAACAGAAACTCATGAAGTATCTGTACTGATAAAACTGGAGGAGAAAGGAGGAAAACCTGTGTATATCTCACAGTAACTGGTCAGAATATTTCTTTATGCCTTATGGAAACACTTGATGAAATGATTATTATATTTCTTTTCAGTTTCCATTATTTTCGACATTTACCACAACCTCATATGTTGCTTTATAATTGAATATATATTCTTCTGTCCTTGTTAGACAATCCCTAGGGCTGACACAATGACTAGAAACACAGGGTCAGGCTTATCACTGTCCTTCAGCAGTACAAAAGCAGCTGCAAACCTGCCACAACTTGGCACTTAAACTAAGTTTTTGTCTGTCAATGCAGATGGTTTCAGAGTAACTTTATGTCACTGCAGAAACATGAAAGAACCAAAACATGCCAGTGAATTTATCTTCCGCTTACAAATCTAACTTAGAAAATAAGGTGGAGACAACCTGCTAGGTTTAGCCCTATGGTCCATATACTGAAGCCTGAGTTTTTGCCATTGATTTTAATGTCTGAGAGAAAGCTGATGACAGGTTGTTGCTAAAGCAAGAAGACATTTCAGACCTGATAGAAGTCCATCCTAATAACAATTTTCTCTATGGACCAAGATTTTGGAGCCTTTTATTCTCTAAAAATGGCTGTATGAATCATATTTCATTCAAACCAAGTAAAGTGATATGTTCAAGTTTTCCCAAAGATCTCAGTTTCTTATATTGGGGAGTTCACCTCCCAGTGAAATAAGAGATTCAGAATATCTTAAAATCACCAAAACACCATTTTGGTCAGAGTACAACTTTTTTAACCTCCATCTTCTTCAGCTCAGAACTCAGTGAAACTTGACTCATTTTTGACTTATTTTGCCTTACAACTTGGTCTTACAATTTTAGATCCTGTAGTGATTTACAAGTGTGAATTTACTGCTTACACATTCTTGCAGTAGATATCATTTGTGCCTATACACTGAGTAGCATTTCTTATAATGCTACCAATATGATACTGGATTAAATTCAAACTGATCTCCACCTTCCAGCATCCTTTCTAAGAAAAGATGAAGGCCATCTTTACCCCATTATCTGGATATTTTTCAAAATAGGATTCCAAAAAAAGAAATAATGTCCTCAATTTTTTGGCTTTATATCGCTAATGTGATTTAGACATAGACAGTCTTTGGTGGTGAAACTATGAACTGAAGAATTTTGTGCAATATTTCCAGCAGTGCAGGAAACAGCACCTGTCTAGTAACAGTTACTACAGGAGCTTGTGTTGATCTTTGTGGCTCTTCTGATCACAAAACCTCTCCTGTTTATTAAACAGTAGGCACTTTTATCCCTTGATTTCATTAGGAACAGGATCTGACCCAATCTATCACTTGCAAAAATAGCCATAGGAAATTAAAGGCCCAGCTTGTTTGTCCATATTTAACATCTTCCCTTGCTCATGTTCTCTGCCAGGTACTCCAGATGAATATTTTGGGTTGCCTATGTTGCTACTGTTGAAAAATATACAGCCAGTACACTCAATCTGCCGTGTCAAGTACCACGCAAAAATGAAAATAGCTGAAGTATTTATGACTAGGCAGAGCCCTTGGGATATTTTCCAGGTCAAAACCTGTATTATTTGCTGATATTGGTTTGTAACATTTTATTTATGGTGAATTTTCTGTTTTCTTTTTAAATATACTATTCTTTATATTAAGCTTATATTTACACATATTGACATAGGCCCCCTAAAATTCTTCCATTTGTCAAAACTTTGCTATGTGTCCAGGAACTTCTGAGTTGCTTGATGAATTGCATTAGGTACAGAAACTTAAAAGTGATGTTATTTAGACTATTCTTGTCAATCCTGGACAAGGAAGAATTTGGGTTTCCTGACATTACCATGCTGATCATTTCATATTGATTTTTTCTTCAATATTCTTTCTGTGTATGCAAAGGAAATTGCGAGCAATATTCTTCCTTTTAATGCTTCCACATTATTTCAAGATACATCACCATTTTTTAATAAATCCTTGAAATCAAGCACTATATTTTATGGATATAAACTTACAAGAGAGGCAAAGGTAGCTGTCAATCTATACCTGTACTGTCAGGATGGCAGGTGTTATATAGCACTTCGTGGTGGAAATGCTGCTTTTTTGATACAGCCACATTATTTCCATGTTAGGGCCTGAGTCCAGTGTAGGCAACGGAACTCCACTGATCTACTAAAAATCTAGCATAATGCATTCAGTCTACAATAGAAATTTATTCCTCATTTTAGAAATTTATTTATTCTTCTGTTTCCTATTTAAAGCTTTTTCAAATTAATTAAATCCATGCTCTCTTATCCAAAATTTAATCCAATTAAGTTGGGAAAGAATATGATTTCGTTTTGTTTTCCCTATTCTTGTGAACTTACAACTGCCAACTACTCGCATCATACAATGGCTTTACTGGCTCTGCTTGCTTTAAAGATCTGTACATTCTATTTATACTACCATATCTGCATTTGAAATCGCTGCCATCTGCCTTTTGACTTTGGCTTAATCTCATTGATTTCTATGCTGCTTTCTGACACTTAGACTTTATGAGTATTAATAAAGATCTTACTCTTTCTATCTCTTCCTGAAATATGTTCTGATTTTTTCATTACTCATGTTCTGTTCAATAGTTGACTGCAATCATCTTTCTTGAACTCATTATATATTCTCTGCAAATGTGCCTTTTAAATTTTAATATCTTCAGCTCCTGTCTTTCCCAGATACAGTATGATGATGGACTATGAAACTGTATGAGTGCTACATAGGATAATTCAGAATGTATTTTCAATACTGCTTCCTCATGTAGATGACACAGCATTCTCATTTCATTAGAGCATCAATGTGTTTTCTTTTCTCCAATAACTGCTTCATGGGATGAAAAGGAGTGACTATATTCCCAAACAGTCCTTCAGTCACATTTAGCAACTCAAAAAATACTCTTTTTAAATATTAAGGCATTATTTGACAACAATATAAAATATTACACATAATTACCCTACAAATAATATCAAAGCAGGTATTGCATGTACTGTTTTTGTGGAGAGTATATTATAGAGACAGAAGTGCACACAATTTACCTTTAAATCAGATCCTCTGGGAATATTACTCTAATATAAGAAACAAATATTTTCATTGAGATTTCTAATTTATAACTTTGGTAACAAAAAACCTGTTTATAGCTTAATGAAAGGTCTGGGCTCAAAGAAGTCTTTGAGACAACTGAATATCTCCGCACACCTCCACATATACCTTGAGTAGAAGTCAGGTAATGGTCCTTTCATATTTTTTCCACATACTTAATACATTTCTTAGATGCATTTTTAGTCTCCATCTCAGGAGCCCACAAAACACACAAACATGCCTGCGAGTGTATTTTAACCAGTAGTACATTCTGTTTCACCCTTTCAAAATGATACCTTTCTTTTTGTTGAACAGTTTCTTTTTAATTTGCATTGACAGGCATGACTGCTAGGCTTCCAAATCTTTTTAGCAGCCTCCAGGAGATTCTTTTCAGTACTTCTAGAAGCCTATCCAATACTGGCTGATACTGCAATTAGTGACTCAATCAATTCAAAAAATGGAAACTTAAGTCCCTGATCAGAGTTCTAACTCTGCTGTTGTTCCATTTCAATGGCATGGCATTTCTTCATGTATCTTCCCATATTTCCATAGTTGCATAATTGAATATAAAGCAGACTGAAGAGGATCCATATCAAATGATGTTAGAAGATCATTCAAAATGTTTACGGCCTCTTTTTTTTTTTTCCCCAAGTAACTGCTGGCTTACCTTAAAGCTATGTTGCTAGCATAATTTAACTTTTCTTTGCAGTATTATCTTTCATGTACAAAACTCCAGTATGGGCATATTCATGACAACATCAAGTAATTTAACCCTCCCATATAATAATTATTTTGCTCTCAAAACTTTCTGACTTAGGCTGTGTCTCAGTTGTCTCCTTATACATTTTTATTGATTATTGTGGTCTGCAGCAAAGCATCAGTAACACTATGAGCTCTACAAACCATATATTATCATAGAACAAATGATGGGATAGAGCAAGAAGAAATAAAATCTATAAATAAAAATCCAGATGATAAAATCTTTCAGTAACAATGGCTGATATATGCCTATTGGTTATTATATGACTCTAGATATCAAATAATATATTACTCAATATAAAGTAGACCCCATACCTTATCTCAGTTGTAGCAATAGAGAGAAATCATATGACTGATCTAAAACATTGGTTAGTTAATATAAAAGATATGTCATTATAGATTTTTGAGCTTATTTGATGCTGTTGATTATTGAAGGAGACAAATGATGGTAGATAAAAAGAGTTTTACTTTAGTTGTATTCTTTCCACATAACCAAAACAAAGTCATGATGATGTGACTAGGGTCTCCAGGGTGTTTCTCCTATATGTTTGGCAATGGTTACTTAGATATCAGCCCACAATATCAATGCCTTGACCTTGTTTTCCATGCTCAGAACTAGGAGCAACTCTGCATTCAGCACTAGAGAACTATTCTGAACTCCAACGTGATACAGTGGAGCCCTAGTCATGACAGCTGCTGAGCTAAAATACTCATACAATTTATTGAGGATGGATTCAAATTGTTGCATCATCTAGTTAGAGCCACAGAAAAAACCCCAGACTTTAGGTCTCCCAGTGGTCAATGCAAGATATGTATAGTCATTGAAGCACCGTGCCTTGCCAGGAGAATATTCTGAGCAACTGATTAATATAGGTGATATGAATAATCTTCTGAGGTAGAATTTCCATGGACAAAATTCATTTGTTCACAGATAAGAATTTTGTACCATTATTGGTACACCAGAAAATTTTACCTGTTCTTTATTTGTCATAGTGGGACAGGTCTCCTGTAAAGTCCATGTCTCATAGGATTATACTGGGTTTAAATGTCTACATCAGCGTGACGTTCCTAAACTAAACACAGAGAGAGATGAAGAAATAAGGGATGTACACAAACTGGGAGAAAAAAATTAATTTGGCTAAGCAGATACATTTTTAAGATCCTATGTTAACTGAAAGAACTGCTATGGATTGGCAGATATACTAATGGATTCATGGGTAACACATGGTGCTTCTAGAGGCACAACTGTTAGCCAAGTGCGATCACCAAAGGAAATCAACTTGGCTGTGTGTTTAGAGAACTAAATCCTACCTCAGCTGTTTCCCTTTCAGTGTCAGTGAGCAGTGCTCTGAAATTGTTGTTGCTTAGGCAAAAGAGCTTAGTGTTATCTGAGATACTTGTTAATCTGTGTGCTTCTTTTTTTCATTTTTACTGTCTTTCATGAGAAAATTTCAAGTTACTGTACAGAAGCACGTGACATCAGATATGCATTCATCATTGTTTTCTCAGGGGGAAAGTGAGGATTTACGACTTGTCCATTATTGTAAAGTATTGAAGCTAAGAAGTTTATAAAGGGATTGGAACAACTTTTGTACAATGAGATTCTGAGAGAGCTGGAATTGTATAGCCTGGGTACAGAAAGTTCAGGGAGGGGCACCAGTTCTTTTCCAAATGTTTGGGCCACAGAATACAGTGGCCACTAAACACCTATCCCTACAAAATGGATAGATCCTATAAGCCAGGGAGGTTGGGTTCAAGTGAATAAATGCTTCTGTCATGCATGCTTCTAGGTCTTTAGCTTCCGACATAATGGCTCAGGGCATCCTGCCTGAGCCTCAACAGCTGCTGTGCCAGAAGGATGTAGGCATCCTGTAGAGCCTCTGTCATGACTGGCAGAATCATGTGGGTGCAGCAGTTCTCTTAGGACCACTCAGACAGCACTACAAGCCTTTTCTACACCTGTAGACAGCTTAGTAGGACCTGAATCTACCTCTAGGCTCTATTAAATGTATTGACTAGATCATCACTGATTATGATGGGTTCTTAAACCCCTGCCATCTCTCCTGTCTCTCTAGGACATCTAACACAGATATTTAAATTTAGATCTCCTATTATGAATGCGCCCTCTTCCTGTTCTCCACACTGGCATGCTAATGTTTTTAAGCTATCTAATTTCCTAGAAGATTGTAAAAAAAAGTGTAATTAAGGCCATAGTTTATGGAAATCTGCAACTAGAAAGAGAGAAGAAACTGGATAGGTCATCTGGAAGACAAGGTATATGATGAGCATTTAATGTAGACTTGAATTTATTTGCTCAGGAAAAGTAATTTTTTTCCCTTTTTTTTTTTTTTTTGGTAAGGAATACAGGTGATTTTGGAAAGGTGCAGATAATTGGGAACCCTCCAATACTAACATTTGTTTTTGTTGAAATGGAAAGCCATAATGAATAACAATAATAATAATAAACATCATTATCATAAACACTTCTAAAGAAGTACAATATGCCAACACTTGAATGTGCCCTCGGAGTTTTAAATAACTGATATTTAGAATTTTTAAATGTATGCTATATAAAATAAAACTTAGGAAAACTGTTGAAGTAGCCTATTACGTTATTGAAGTTATCAGATTACAGTGCTGCAGATATTAAAAAAAAAGATGGTAATTTTAAAAAGAAGGTCATTGGCCATGTGTTAAAATTTTCTACCATTTAGAAGTTGACTGGATAACAGAAAAGGTGCTCTTTATTTCAAATCAAACTAAGCAATTAAATGTTTAAATACAAAGTAATTATTTAGGATAAGTATTCTATATCCGTTTGTATCTGGGTATATGGAAATTTCCACATGAAATGTTGAGTACTAAAATGTCCATATAAAAAAGTAGTTTGAATAAAGGGGTCTATTATTATATACTCTTCACAGTAATAGTAGTTAATATTTTTTTATTGTAACCAAAACCACCAGTATGTCCTCCTTGCTCAGATTTTCTTCGTCTTCACCTTTGATGCCACATTGGTTGAACTGAAGAACACGGCTTTACCGCAATTTAGAAAGAGCCTTCTCTGTCCTAGCCCAAACAGTTTTCTGCCAATTTTTCTTATTTATCAAAAAGCCTCTGTTTCCACTTTAAACTTATACCTTTAGGGTTACAGATGCTTTGAATAATTAACAAAAGCCAAGTTATAAAGGTCTATGAATTCATCTCAGCCATCATTATTCACTAGGTATCTGGTTGACTGTGTTTTCAAGACACAGATACACATTTTTTCTTACACTAGACAATGAAAATTGTACAACATTGGGCTGTACAAGATAACATAAAATTTTAGCAAGGTGACTTTTAACAAAAAGATTATTCTCTGAAGGGAGATACAGTGCAAGCTTTAGAATTCTAAACCTGTTGGGTGAATAATAGTTCAGACTTCCAAAACTAGCTTTATACTATTGATTAAAAACTTAAGAAAAAGATTAAAATATTCTACTGCACACACACACACAGAAACACTAAAGTGTTTTTATTAATTAGGACACAATAATGTTTCTGTGAATTATTTTCAAGATGGTAGCAAGTATTTAACTAAAATTTTCTGAATGTTGCAAACGTCACATCTGTTTCAATACTGCAAGATGTTGAAACTCATTATTCTTTCTTGGAAAATTTCTAGTCAGTTTTACAGGATTAATTGCATGTTTTATATTTAGTAGAAATAATGGTTATATTTTTCAATCAGAAGCTTTAAATAAATAGTTCACATATTATAATTTACTTAAAATTCTTTTGGATGACATAATTGCCAATATCATAGTAGGAGCCTATGCGTAGAAAAGTCAATTACCTTAATTAAAGTGATTTGAAATTTTGCCGATCTTTTAGAGAGAACCAAAAAAGTGATTTTTAAGATATAAAGAGAAGATTTCTTTGAGACTTTGCGGATTTGTGATTTTTCAAACAAAAAAGCCTGATGGAGTTGACAGCTTTCTGTGATGAGGTAACGGACTTTGTGGAATAGGCAAAACAGTAAATGCTGTTTACCTTGCTTTTAGTAAGACATTCAGCCTGTTCTCTCATAGTATTCCTAGAACCATATGCATTAAATATTGACTGGATAATTAGGTGGAAAACTGGTTGGACTTCTGGGATCCAAAACCTTGCCTGATATCTGGGCATGAACAGCATCCTTCAGGGACTGATATAATATCTGATGATATATAAGATGTCTGTTAGTGGCCTGGATCGTGGGATGGGATGTTAACAGTTTTTAGGTTATACCACTGGAGAACACGTCTTCTATGTATTGAAAGATCTATATAGGCTGGAGAAATATCCTGGCAGGTATCTCAGAAATTTCACCAAAGGCCAAATCCTGCACCCTGTTTTCAGTAAGGAGTTAACAGAACAGAAAGCACCTCCAGGAAGTGCTTTGTGGAGTGCTGATAGACAGCAAACAACCTTTGGCAGCAGGGTGCCCCCGAGGTAAAGGAGGCCAGCTGCATACTGGGCTGTATGGACAAGAGAGTAGCCATGGCACCTGTGGCCACATGGAGAGAGGAGCTCATGGCAGACCAAGTTTTCTGGAAGGATTTGTGACCCTGCAGGGGTCCCACATTGGAGCAGCCTGTTCCTGAAGGACTGCACCCCATGGAAGGGACCCATGCTCAAGCAGTTTGTGAAGAACTGCAGTCCATGGGAAGGACTCATGTTGGAGAAGTGGAAGACTCTCTCCTATGGGAGTGACCTCATGCTGGAGCAGGGAAAAAGTGTGAGGAGTCCTCCCCATGAGGAGGAAGGACCAGCAGAGACAATGTGCTATAACCTGACTGCAGACCCCATTCCTGTACCCCTGTGCCTCTGGGAGGGAGGAGGGAGAGAATTCAGAATTAAAGTTGAGCCCAGGAAGAAGGGAGAGGTGGAGGAAAGATGTTTTTTAAGATTTCGCTTTATTTATCATTATTCTTCCCTGATTTGATGGGCATTAAATTAAACTAATTTCCCAAGTCAAGTCTGTTTTGCCTGTGATGGTTACAGATGTGATCTCTCCCCATCCTTGTCCCAACCCATGAGACTTTTTATTTTCTCTCCCCTGTCCAGGCAATGAGGGGAATGCTAGAACAGTTTTGGTGGGCACCTGACATCCAGCCAGGGTCAATACACCACAAAAGTCCTTAAGCATCCTTCTCTAGCTGGAACTGCTCTAAATAGGAGATTGGACTGGACAGTCCTCAGAAGTCCCTTCTAACCTTCATGAGTCCATAAACCATGTATCAGTGGTTTTAAGCTGTTCATTCCTTGAGTGATACATATCTCCCCAACTAGTCTGTTGGAAGGCAAACTGTGGTGTTTATTTGCCTACTGGAATCAACCCACAACAATTAGGTTTTCAGCTTTTAATAAACTTGGTGTGTCAGTGCAACACAATTTCCCATCCTGTATGTGAAAACAAATGGAAACATGTTGATCAAAAGGAGAAAGGCAGTAAGATTATGCACTGTAGAAGGATATTTCTATTACTGAATTCTCCCAAAGGATTGCAACATGATGCATAAAATTACACTTCAAATTGTCCAAATGCTTACACATATTTGTCTGCTTTCATTTGATTCTAAAAGAAAGTAATTAAGTGGCATGGGTAAGGTGAACTGACTTCCTAAACACAAGTAACATCTGTGAGCATTTAGAAATGATAGTAATTGGAATGATGTTTCAAATTTTTTTCTCACCTTCACTATTTCCCTTTAGGTTGTGAACTTATTCAAGTGAGTTTACAAGCACGTTATTGTTCTCCAGAGTTCAGATAGCTGCTAAAATGCTCACTGCAGCTTTACATTTAAAACAGGTGTTATAACTCCCTATGGAGTAGTAAAACATTATGCCTTTCCCCCATTTGAGCATACAGAAGAATACTTTTAACACCTTTGTTATTGCTGCTATTCAAACTAATACATTTACTAGTCAAAACCAATTGCCATTGCTTTGTAATTAGAAAACAGTGGGGAAAAGAAAGCCCTCCGTAAGGGGTGTTAGGATTTTCTTCTTTGTGTGGATATGCACAAAGGACAGTTCTGCACAAAAATTTTACAAACTGACTCAGAAATACTCATATAATCACATGCTTATGACCCAGCAAAACCACTAATGCTACTTTGCAGAGGTAGAAGAGCTTTGGATTCCAATAATACTTCAAAAGTTAGTTTCAAGTCTAGTCAATTGGAAAGCTATTAGCACTTGCACATTACTCTGATTTCTACAGAAAACTTCTCGTGAGGACAAGCCAAGCACACAGACACAATGCATGTATGACGAGATTACAAGGATAAAAATACATCAGCTGGGAGAATAAGCAATGTTAGCTTAAAAAATATTGCCATCATTAGCCTGAGACAATGGAGTATTTTAAATTAAATATTAGTCTCTCTACTTAACATATACAATGAAGGTAAAAGAAAAGCTTGCGGTGTTTACAGTCTAGCTTGTGACACTTACATTGAAAACATGAGGATAATTTAACTTTAACTTGAGTAAAAGTTAACACGTATTCTGACTAAAGAAGAATGTTCTGAATTCGTGATTTCAACCACAAGAAAACATGGAGGTATGAGTTGCAGTAAGAATCACAGAATGATAATACATTTTCTTAAAGAGAAAGGAGTGACAAAAGCCAGGTCCAAAAGCAGGGTTGTCACTTCTAGTATCCCTTTGGTCAAAGTGATGACCAATGTATTTGTCTTTGCATTGACAGTGGAAAAAGAGATGATATGACAAGTAGAAGTTGGCTACTCTTGCAAAAAGCATATTCCACACTACATGAGATACATTTGCATGACAGCAAAGTGCATTAAGAAATCTGTCAGGCATTATTAAATGCTATATATGTTTCTTCTTCTGTATGTCTGTCAAAGTTGGATGCTTCAAAACTCCCATAATGCAAGACTCAACACACTCATAAACTTCACCAAGTTAGGTGCTTAATTTAAATTATTCATCTAAGCTTATTCTTCAGGTAGGGAGTGTGATAGGCACTTCTAGAAGGCAACTTTTTCTTTCATAATTTTTGGGACAATAATATTCTGCTAAGAGCAATTAAAAGCAGTGGATCATCTTACAAAAAATTAGTTGGGCAACTAAAATATTTTGGCATTAATATTATGCACACAATGGATAAAATTTAGATTGTGATTTAAAAAAATGTCAAAGACATCTGAGAGAAGTTTATTTTAAAGACAACAAAGTACCATAATGCACTAAAAAGAAAGAATGCACCTTTGCAGGCGTTTAATAGACACTATTTGTCATAGCTGGGAATTGGTACTATCCCACCGAAATAAATGGGAAGTCTAATTACACTGGATCTGAATCAATCCCTTTGAAAACCTTCATACCTCCATGAGTAATGTAGATGCTCTTTTTGTATAGGGTTTTTCTTTTGCTCAGTGATCTCCTGCACATGCCTAAATTTGAATAGAAATAACCTGGTCCATTATCTCCACGATTTTACATCAAAATACACCAATATCAATTTGTATAAAAAAGTTCTGGCTAGTATGGGGACACAATCCATAAATACTTTTCTGTATTATATTTAGGACCTTGATTGGATGGACAAAAACATTCGGTCAAGTCTGAGCTTTACTGAGTGGTATTTTACTTGTTAGTTTTACTTGAAATCAATGTGACTACTCAATGAGTAAGGAATGGCTACTCAGCATGTGCAGTGAAATGGAATCTGACCTGTGATATATCACTTCTGATGAAAAAACAGGATATTAAACAAGGTGCATTAGATGACAGTAATACCCAGAATGCTCTTCTAAAATTAGCTTTCTTGAGTGACAGATTATTCTCTGTTGCAGACTCCAAGATAAAAAGGTCATTTGAAATATATTATAAATTCCTGCTTATGTGTCCTGTTACCTTTGCATTTTCACATTCATCTTGTTATAATCCCCTGCTTTACAATACAGAATCTAAAAAGTAATCTTATTCATCTTTTTCTGCAAGCTGCTGTTTAATTTCCTTTCTTTTTTTTTCTTCTTGCTTCTGCATTCCTATTCTTTCCTAGTTGCCAGTTTTACTTAATTAAAATATAAAAATGTCTCTCACTTCTTTACAACATCAAACTAATTTAATCTACCTCATTCTCTGCATTTGCTGCAGGCAAATTCCTTGTCTAAATACCAGTTGAACATTGTATATAAATCTGTGTTCCCATCCCCCCCCAGCTGCAGTGTTCCTCTCTTTGTCGCTGTAATGGTAAGAGATTGAAGGAGCCTGGAAGGACAGATGGGGCAAGGTTCTGGGGATAACTGACCAAAGGCAAAGTGTAAGGATTAAAAGAAAAGAGCAGCTTTGCAGCTGGAAGAATGGGACTTGCTTGGTTGTTGGAGAAAATAAAGTGGTTAACCAGTAGAATCTATTTATTCACAATTTTTTCTTTAGAGAGGGGAAGTATGCAATTACATGAGAAGAGAAAGAAAGGTTATTTTTTAAAGAAATTGCTTTGTAAAACATTCCCCTTGTTACAGAAATTTGTTCTGAGAATGCAATGATAAATAGCTTTCTACCCCAAGAAGCAAACCAGTGAAGATGTTTTGCTTTAGGCAAACACTGTTACTTCCCCCACCTGTGACCTGGAAGCAGAGTCAGTGGGCCCCTGCTAACAACACATACCCAGTACAATACACCCAGTACATAATCTCTGGATGAACAGGGTTGCTGTTCAACTGCTGATGCATAAAGGGGAAGGGCGGCACACACTTGTAGCAGTGCAACACAAATAAAAGCAAAGCAGCTCAGGTATTCAGGGAGAACAAAATGTGTAGAGGGTAACATGGTCTCTATGACAAGAGTGTAGTCATTGGGAGGATTTTTTGTTTTGTTTGCTTTTATTTTTGAAATTACCTTAGAAAGAATTAGAAGCTCTTGTTTTCTTCTCTGTCCCCATTGACCCACTTTCATCTGTTCCCTTCATTTAACTACAATGTCTTTGTGTAGCAGTCAGTAAAGACATGCTTCATTTCACCTAAATTCAGATATCTAAAAGCTAGAGGCAGGTAATTTCCTTGGGCTACCAGTATAATTGTTGCAGAGAAATGGATACCACAAACTGAGTTTGAACTGCTCTTTGTCAGATACCCACCACAGCCAAGAGAATTGTTCCCTGATAATTCCTGTTTTCTTCCTCAACAACATGTTGCTAGCTGGGATCAAGTTGTATTTTTACATATTGACATCAAAGCAGTAAGTCCTACCTCATTTCTATATTCATTTTTATTTGTTCTATTTTAGCTATTTCATGTAAGAAAAAAATACCACTTGCATGTAATTGAACCTTGAATTTTCAGATGAGAGGCAGATCAGCTAGAAATAATTTATTCTCATAATTTTGGATTTCCAGAAAATTGTATGAGGTCTTAGAGCAAAAATTAATATGATATTGAGTGTTGTGATAGCTCCGAGTGGCTTGTGCTGCAAAATGGCACAAAAGCATACCTAAAACCCCTTTTGCTTAGAAGGATGATCTGTTCCCTCCAATTTCTAATTGGGGCATAATTTACTGTTTATAGCAAAGCTGGTTCAAGGAGAGGATGGAGGCAAATAAGATTTAAAACTTAAAAAGTGTTTGGAGACCAGATTTCAGTATCAGGCAGCTTATTAAAAATTGTAATAAAGAACAGGATAAATAAACACATGGGGGAAAAGTTCCACATTATGGAACAGGTGATTTGGAAGGATGATGCATTGCACAGGTGTATGGGAGGAATCTGTGAGAAATTGGTTCATGTGAGATACTTGGGTTAAAAAAAAACTAAAAAAGCATAAGAGGGAAGAGAGGTCCTCTTTTAAGGATTAGGGAACGACTGAAGAATACTAACCATAAGGTGGGCATTGGTAAACAGATTTCCTAATGGTAGAAAAGTTACACCCATGATTTTGTGCTTAGTTTTCTGCTGTCCCATCCCTCATTAAATCATAAGGATGAAGAATAATGAAGTGAAAATTCTCATATCCAATTCATAAAAGTAGCTGAAGAAAACTTACAAGGCATTTGCAGGGTCCAGTCAGAATCCCAGTACAGAAAACCAACCTGATTGCCAATAGTTACAGGAAATACTAATCACCCTTCTGATCACTCTCCCTCCCCACATCCCATCCAATCCCAACCCACTCCACTCCAGGTGCCACTCCTCTAATTTCTTTAAGTAGATTAAAGTGGTCACGCTCTTTTATGCTTTCTATACTCAGAATATTAGCCTGGGAATCTGAGTTCTGTCATGGGCATCTTAGGAAACTTCCTTAAGAAATGTATTCTGCTTTTGTGTGAAGAATGTCTTATTGTTAAATCTTATCACTTTTGCTTCATATGTCATATATCTAACTCCATGGTAAGTAAAATGCAGAATAAATTATTTTTCTTAGAACATGCAAAAGAGGCAAAACAGCTACAGAAGTTTAAAGGGGGTGAATGGTATAAGTAAAACTCTGCTTAACCTGCTTAAGGTGAGAAAGAGCTATTTTTTCTTCCTTTATCTCATATTTAGGTGGTTTGTGATATATTGTCCAGACAAGGTGATTGTCAGGGATTTTCTATTTTTGCTTACCATGCTGCTCATGTTGCATTACTAGAGAGCACCCTGTCTTGGTGATGCATGTTAGCTTTTATAGCCGATCTCTCCTTTGAAATCCTCCTCCAAGGTTCCTGATATATAATCTCTTTCCTCAAAACTTTTTATGTCTTTCTTCTGCAAAAGATAGACAGTTTGTCATGTCTCTTAAGCCAAAGAAGTGGATTAACCCACATCCTTGGGAATGTTAATGTGTCTTTGTTAAATGAAATGTCATTTTGTCTACTTTGTTAGCTAATAAACAACTTTTGACTTATCAAGAAATAAATCATCCCTCCTCACCCCAGCTCTCAACTCATTGTATACATTTCATTATAAAGTATAATTAGATTTAAAATGTTTATTTTACATAAATCTTAATTTTATATCAGTGTGCATATAAAGATACATCTAAAGATATAAAGTGGATAAATATATGTACCTTCTCATTGGTTCTTGAATACAAGTCAGAAAAGACAATAACTAGTTTCTCTCACATGACAACAGGTCTGTTAGCAGCCCCTGAAATAATATTCTTATAGTAGCAACTGCAACTGGTTGCCTGGAGAGACAGGACAGTTTCACAATACTAAATAATTAGGTGAAAAAAAGTCAAATGAAATTCAGTGTAGGCAAGTGAGAAGCAATGCACATGGAGAAAAATATATGCATAGTGATGGACTTTAAATTACTTAAAATCACTCAGAAAAAACAGGACCATAGATAGTTTTCTGAAAAGCTTATCACGTGCTCCACAATGGTCAGAAAAGCAAATATACTGTTTAGGATAATTTCAAAAGGAATGAGAAACAAATGGAGCAATCATTATGCCACTGAGAATCCATTATGTGCCTTTAACTTAAAAACTTCTGCAAGTTCTGGTCTTCTTTTAACAAAAAAGAAACAAAGAACTCAGGCAAATGGAAGTATAGCAAAGGTTATGAAAGTTTTGAAGCCACCTCCTATTAAAAAGTGAAGATTACTTATAAAATGGACCAGACTTCTTCAGATTAGAAAGACTAAAGGAAGTAATAGTTTGTACCACTGTAAATAATGTGTGACTTTTTTTCCTCATTTATTTAACTCTGGAACTCATTGCCACAGGGTGCTGTAAAAGCAGAAGTGTAAAGACAGACAAAGCACTGTACAACTCTTCAGAATGGAAAAAGAGATGAAGGGAAAGACAATGGAAGTTCATAAAAGCATATATTGTGTGGAGAAGGTAAACTGGGAACAGTTTTCATTGTGTCTCCGTTATTAAACTCTGTATCTCATTGCCACAAGTCTCATGGAGGTCAAAGTATAAGCGGGATCAAAAGGAAATTCATAAAGTTGAGCTCCACCAGAGAACATTTAACATTATGGTTCAACTATCACCTCTGGTTAGAGGTACTAAATTACACTTTTCTAGAAATGATCACTCTGTATAGGCCATGCTGCTTGTACTCTTCCCCAAGAATACTTTTTTAGTCACTGTCAGAGGGAGAACACTGAGACAGACTGTTATTTTGTTCTTGTGCTCCTATGGTTGTTTTAACTAATCACAGAACTTTGGGAGCCACAACTGCTCTTCCATACATTTATTTATTCTCAAATCAAGGAAGTGTGCAATTGAGACCCTCATATGCTGTTTTTCTATCTGTATCCTTTGCCATTGTTATGGTCTGGTTATTAAATTTATTAGAAATGCCTCTTCCTGAATTAAGGTGCAAATGAGATCATATGCCAAAGTCAATAGTATGGGTTTTATTTGATGTAAATGAGAGCAAGAGAAAGAAAGAAATAGAAAAGAGGTGTGGGGACAGAAAGAGAGCGACAGAGACAGGTTAAAGAAAGTATCACCACTCTGTGGATCCCACTGGTGTTCTGATAATCCTCATGATCCTCTCCATCAGGTCTTCTTGGTGGTGAAGCTACCCCCAAAAACATAGAATCCAATGGATTAATATATACTCAGGCCAGGTGGGAATGCCCAGGTACCTTCCCTGGCGTGGGGGGCGGGGGGGGGCGCAGTTTGACAGAGTCTCTTGCAGCACACTCTGGAACTGTTGCATCACTTTGTATCACATGCAATGGTGCAACTTTCTGTGGTGCAAGGTGTCTGGGGAGTGCTTTGGGGGGTCTTTTATGGATTCTGACACCCCCTCAGCTGCCTCTCATGAGAATGTCCCATGGATGTAGCCTGTGGGGTTGGGGCTTCCACAGCTGGGCCAGTTTGTGTAAGGGAGGATGGGTGTTCAGTGCCTCTGAAACCTCCACACACCTGAAACCTCCTTCCCCCCTCCTTCAGTTGGCAGGGAGTCTGTAAACCTGGCCTTTCTTGCAGATGCATTCCTTTCCCAAAGCCTTGCTGGTTTCTCCCTAGAACTGAGATGATGGAACAATAGTGTTTCCTTTATCTTTTCTAGGGGGCTTAACTCACAGTCCAAAGTTCCAGTCAGGCATCTTCAAGGAGATGTGGGCTTCTGTGGTTGTAGCTTCCTTATACAGTTTTTGCTATAATGTGCAAAACTCCTTCATAACAATGCTTAAAGCATGAACCATTCTAGTCTCTGACAGCCATTAAGCACAGCTAGAATATGCAATTGGATGTTTTCTCCCTTATGAGTTGCATGGATCATGTTACACTTAATAAAAGGAACAGCTTGGCTTACTCTAAAAACTTTGTGATTTTTCTTATACTGAAATGCTTATATTTAGTCTGAAAAATTTTCCAGAACTTTAGATAATGAAAAATTTTTACTCATCTACAGCTATTTTTATTAAAGTTTTTGTGATTTGATCGGCTTACCCCCTGCACCCCTGCCCCACCCCATAGTTTTGGAAACAGGAAAAAGGCAGAAAATATCCTTAGGAAAGAGAAGATTTCATTTCAAGGCATGTACCCGTTACTGGATACAGTTTTGAAGTATAGACATTACTACTTTGCCTCAAAAACACTTGTTTAGGAAAACATCACTAGGGTAGGATAAAAGCTAGGAAGGTGTCAAAACAAGCAAAGTAAATGAAATGTTCCACATCTATGATGTTAAAAAAATAAAATTTAAAAGTGTTAATTATTATTATTAACTTTGGGCAATTTATTTCAGGGCCTTATAGGCCATGCAGTCAGTAAGTATACAATTTGAGGCTCACAATATGTGCCTCTCAACAAAGGACTGTGCTTTTGCAGTGTAATGAGTTTTAAGAATAATGCAGAAATCTCTACAAAGTTAAAATGGCAAGGCAAGTTCTTGCAATAGTATCATAAAATGCAATGAAGTTGCAGGTCACAGTGAAGTAACAAAATGTTTCTGCTATACATCTCCTTTGTTGTTAGGCTAATATTACTTTAACTGCTGATATTCACAGTATTTATAATTTAGATGTAATTTAAATAGATAAAGGGCCAGAAAAAATCCATGATGTGTTGCAGATCATGATTGATGTGATGCTGTTTTCATTTGAATACATTTGTATGTGAACAGTCATTCAAATATATCTATTATAACTCCAGCAGTATGACAGAATCATCATTTCTTAAAATCTCTATTACTAGACTGTAAGTGGACTGTTAAACTTTGGCTCAAGGGCACAATAACCCTCAGATCAGCATAATTTAATCATAAGTTAATGGAAAGTTAAATTCAATGTTCAAGACAGTGTAATTCTTTCCTGTTTCATATATTCCATGCCTATAGATTTTCCAAAATGGGTAAGATTTTATATAGAAATGCTTTTCCAGACATAAATACTTTGAAGCATTTTTATTCTCTTATTTTTTGATGAAAAGGAAATTAACTTATTTCTTGTCTATCTGCCTTAAGAATGATGTTTTCTTTCTTCTGGAAAATATATTCTGATACACAGCTTTCAAGAAATTGAAGTATATATTCATCTGTACTGGGTACTCTGACAATAATTTCCTTTAGCTGACAAAAGCTTTTTCTGGGATGCTGTTGACAACTGTATAAAATATGCTAGTTGGCCTACAAAAGATTGTGCACATTTATTTATAAAGGGAAGTGACCTAACAGAAGTTCATAAATATCCTTTTGCTTGATATATGAATCTGCCCCAAAGATTTTCTCTGACGTGTTATGACCAAGGGGCACAGAGTAAAACAAGGACATGCTACATGGAAAGACAGAGCAAAGACTGTACATCATCCTGATCTTGTAGATTGAGGTAGATCGTAGCTGTTCCACCCATTTTAAGGCATATCAGATGAATACTGAAACATTGCCCCATTTTCTGGGGACAACTGAAGCATACGGAAGCTTTTGTGGCACATCTTCCTTCCTGTTTTTATTCTCCATGTCAGCAATATTAAAGTAGCTGTGTACAGGCAAAAAACAGCCTCCACTTGTGGCTGAATAGATTGTGCCAGGCAGGTGAACACTAGAATGCTTTGCTGTACTAACCTGATGTAAAACCAGTTAAATGAAGAGGGTGATTGGGACCAATGTGACCTCTGTGACACTCGATGGGGTTGATACGAAGAAAGTAATGATGGTTTTGTTGCCGTGACCCCATTAGATGATTTTTTATGTTACTTGAAAAGGGACTTAATTTCTTCAGATTTTAGCAGTGTAAACTCAGCCTGCTATTTCAAAAATAATTTCTAAAATTTCCTCTTCTGTATCCATCAGTAATATTACCATAACTTTAATCATAGACACTAAGTTCATGCTTAATATGTCCAATCAGTAAAAAGATAAAACATAGATCCTCATCCTAAAGATGACATCCTAGAAAGCCTTTTTTCCAGGCTCTTCTAAATTTTCCTTTTCACTGAGTGATTGCTTGACCTCTTGTGATTTCCTTTTATCCTCAAAACCAGCTGGGCTATTCAGCACTGATGGAGTGGCCTTGCACAAGTGTGATTTAGATTCCGCATGTGAGCGTGGAAATCAGATATAACTTAATAGCGTTAGACCCCTAACAATATCTGGTTTCTGTTAAATAAGAAGTCAGGGCATCCAAGCCCTTTGCAATTATTTTCCTCCCTTTAAAGAATGCAGTTTATTAATTTAAAATATGTTAACCCAAACATATACTACCTGATAATCCAAACACATGTCCAAAATTTAAAAGACCTAGGGAATCTCAGAATATGTGGATGGAATGCTGTCACAGTTTTGCCTGGTCAAATAGGTCATTTATGAGTGAATCTTTTAGTTGATACCTAATACTATCTTGTTATGTATTGGTCATATTTATTACTACAATTGATATGAAAAAGAAACAATCAATCTTTTTTTTGGTGCACTACAAATGGAACTTTAGCACGAATGTAGACAATTTTAGCGGCTTTTTTTGTTGTACATTCAGATCTTACAAGTTTTGGAGTTATCATTTAAATCACAAGACAGAAGGGTACTGCATGACTGAGAAAGAAAAAGCCATAATGACTATAATGTTTTGAGTTTAGCTAATGCCTATTTAGTTCTAATAGTCTATACCTGTGCCTGACATAAAATATTTGTCAAAATGTCAACAGTGGAGCATCTTCAGCTAAAGAATGATCGTGAACATTTTTGAGAGGTTTAATACAATATTCTTGCAAAGCCAAAGAAGACAATACTCTACTTCTTTACCATTTATAAATAGGAAAAAAAGGCAGAAATAATTTCTTCAGGAAAAAAATAATCAAACAAAAAACCCAAACAAAAAACCAACTCATTGTCACCAGATATGTAAATGAAGAGCATCGCTTCATTAGTTTGGTGTTGTGGCACACAACAAAACAGGTATTGAAAGGGGAATTTATTAAAGCACTACATAATGGAAACTGGGTTGAGCAATTGAATCCCAGGTTAGAAGTGCCAAATAAGTCTTCTATCTTTCTTTATAAAACACCTGATCTTGTAGGATTAAATTAATAAATATATCTGTGCAATGTTGTGGAAATATTGTTAGAGTTGATAGTTGTTTACAAAAATTGCTGAACAAATGTGAAACTTATTAAAGACAAGAAGGTAGTTGGTTGTGGTGAAAAGAGAATGTAAATCAGGGAGATAAGAGTACTGCATTCCTCAGCTCATGTTGGTAGCAGGAAAACTGGTTTGCTTTACTGATGTTTGACAAAGACACAAGTTCAAAGACATTGTCAAGGATTGAGGTATTGAGTGAGAAAAGTTAGATGTTATTGATCCAATAAAACTGAGCACAAGTTCCAGAAAAATTAAAATCCCTGACTTTTTGCATCTAGCTGTTAGATCACTAAGCAGAAGAAACACAGAACCAATCATTAAGTACACTAGATAGTCCAAGATACTTATGAACAACAAATACACTTCAAAACTGAAAAAGTTAATTATCAGAAGTTGCTTTCGTAATGATATTCTAACACTTGTGAGGATCATAATAATTCCTTTAAAAGGCCCTACTGAAACTTCACTGGTAATAATGTACACACCGCGTATGTGTTCAAGGCAGATGAGTGATGTGAAGAATGTCTATTAGCTGTATCAGAGAAGGGACTCTAACACACAGGGTGAGATAAATTACTTTCTTGTATAGCTGAGAAGGGTCAAGACTGGGGAGTAAATGTTATGCAAACTGAAAGGAAAGGACAAACAAGGGTAACTCATAATGAATAAATTTAAGTGAAAATTCAAAAACAATTGTCTAGCCATCAGAATTTGTTTCTGAAAAGACTTCCCTATAAAGGTGTCATAGGTTAGCAAGCATAGTCCCGGAAGGGACGTCCTTGCTAAG